>NW_026042569.1:0-169671 GCF_023856365.1 Brienomyrus brachyistius | reverse complement strand
TAAAATACAGGTATCCATCGCCTTCCGCATTTGGAACCAGGACCACTTGTTGCAAGTCAATTTGGGCGTATCTCAAGTTATACGAGAGAGGCAAGACATTAAGGACAGTATACACAGTACTGAAATAATAATGTACATATTAAACCACAGCACTTAATAAACAGATACTGCACTTACATTTCACAAAAAAAAAATAAAGCACAGATTGCACTAAGAAATCAAAAGATGCATGTGCTAGCAAACAGTGGGAGCTGAGGAAGAAGCAGTGGTGAAATACTTTATTGTACAGTACAGTAAGTTTCTTTTTATAGAATGAAATAGCATACAGGGGGCGGCATGGTGGTGCAGTGGTTAGCACTGTTGCCTCACACCTCTGGGACCCGGGTTCGAGTCTCTGCCTGGGTCACATGGGTGTGGAGTTTGCATGTTCTCCCCGTGTCGTCGTGGGGTTTCCTCCGGGTACTCCGGTTTCCCCCCACAGTCCAAAAACATGCTGAGGCTAATTGGAGTTGCTGAATTGCCCGTAGGTGTGCATGTGTGAGTGAATGGTGTGTGAGTGTGAGCTGTGATGGGCTGGCCCCCCATCCTGGGTTCTTCCCTGCCTCGTGCCCATTGATTCCGGGATAGACTCCGGACCCCCTGTGACCCAGTAGGATAAGCGGTTTGGACAATGGATGGATGGATGGATGCTGAGGCTAACTGGAGTTACTAAATTGCCCGTAGGTATGCATGTATGAGTGAATAGTGTGTGAGTGTGCCCTGTGATGGGCTGGCTCCCCATCCTGGGTTGTTCCCTGCCTCGTGCCCATTGCTTCCGGGATAGGCTCCAGACCCCCCACGACCCAGTAGGATAAGCGGTTTGGACAATGGATGGATGGATGGAAATAGCATACAGATCTTATAAGCACCTGTACTGTGCTATCTGCTCATAGTAGCTGTCCATTGTAGATACATCACTGTATGCATACTGTATTAAGAGCTAGACAAGGGTCATTATATGGCTTGCAGTCCTGCTCATTTTCCTGCACGCGTTACACTAAGTGATACACCCACTAATGTCCTCTTTTATCCACTTTCGGGCATCTCTTGATCAGTGTATATTATTTACTATGGACCTTGGACATACATGCGATTGAACACACACACACACTTACACTAATTACCTAATCATCCATCTGTGCAAGCAGGTAAACATTTACCATCTATGTAAGTATTGCACATTGCATAGAGAGTGTCCAATCTATATTAAAGGTGACTCAAAAGAAGTCAGACTTCAGTAAAGACTGTAAATTGGCAGCCATAACATAAGCCGTAAATAATTACCAAATGAGTCATCCCCTTTCGGAAACATTTATTGATATTCTTTCATAACACACAGACATGAGTTTTTTTTCAACTGTCAGCATCCTTCTCGATTGTCAGAAGCTCTGCGCTAGAGGGAGGTTTACTGGTCTTATACTCTTCTGGCACCTTGTGTGATTCCTGACTTGGGACATCAGTTTGGCTCCTTCTGTATGTGGTTTACATTGTATTTGTTCTTTAAAGTTGCCCCTTCAGAATTAGACAGTGTAACCAGCTTGCCACATATTGCCTGGATGACATAAGGTCCGGTAAAATCCGGTTCCGTTCTTCCTCCTTTCCGTCCCCGCTTCCTCATGTTGAACAGAAGCGCCTCATCTCCAACATGATAAACTGTGTTTTGGTACCTCTTTTGTATTCGTTTACCACATGCCTGCTTCTGTTTTTCCTGTTACTAGGAGATGTTTTCAGCTGTTGTTGCTTATTGTCTCAACTACTTTATTTTTTTCATCAAAAAACGTGCCGTAGCTTTTCTCATCGGGAAGAATAATTGTGGAAAGCTGAAGTGGAAAAACATTCATAGCAAATTATTATTATTCACAGATCATTATAAAGAGTCATTTTCTAAAAGCATTAAGAACAATGTAATTTGCTGTTTCAAGATATGTTTTTAAATAACTACTTGTCAGTCATAAGAAACTCTTCAACACACATGATCCGATCTTGCCACAAATCATTTTTAATCTCACTTTTGTTGCCAGCAGTTCAGACATTAATGGCTGTGTGTTGAGTTATTTTGAGGGGACATCAAATTTACACCATTATACAAGCTGTACACTGATTACTTTACATTCTATCAGAGTTTCATATCTTTAACGTTGTCCCTTGAAAAGATATAATAAAATATTTACAAAAATGTGTGGGGTGTACTCACTTTTGTGAGATACTGTATATTAAGGGATTGATTGTCAATAATATCAGTAATTCCTGATGTAATGTTAAAAGAATAGAGCCTGTCTCACACAGTTCTAAAACAACCTCAAAAACAGACTTACCATTTTATGTCATCATTCGTTTTCTCATCCAGGCCATTGGTTTGGGGATGATATGCAGCAGTGATCAACGGCAGAACAGGGGCTCTGAACGCAGTATGGATTAAAAAGGAATTAACCATCTCTCTCAATATAAAATTAGGATCATTTATTCTCTACAGAGGCCCCCATAGAATAGTGCATCCATCCCCTCACTCATGTTTAGACAGACGTAAGGCAACAGGCCAATGACATTCAGAACAGCAACAACATCAACAATTGTACAGCTAGTTTTAAAATTTAATAAAAAAGACAAACCAATTAGGTAATATTAATGAAATTATTAAAATGTGCAGATTAATAGTCAGAAATAATTTGCGATTTTAAGAGCGGAAAGGATACATTAAAACTCAATTACATTTATCCCTTAATAATAAAAAAAAGGTTTTTGAATTTTACATCATGATAAATGAGAACTATATGTGATTACTAATTACTGTTGACTAATTTCCTGTCTGGACGTTTCCCTCCTCATTGTTAAAAGTCATTATATGTCTGGGTGCCAGTCAGTGGAAGCACACAGACATGTTGGCCAGCTGTCATATTCATTCAGCACCAGCCCATCAAGTAGAGAATTCAGCACCACGGACAGTGACCTGTGTTACAATGACATCAGGTCATTGGCTCTAAATATTTTTCTAGAAATAACTAAATGGCTCTATTGTAGAAATTTCCAGCCAGAGTCTTGTGGTGCGTTCGTTTTTCTCTCGGAACTTGGAAATTCCAAATTGGGTGACATCACATCCAACAATCTCCCGTTCAAGCTAGCACAACTCGGAACAAACATGGCTGCCTCCATGAATACGCTGCTGTGTTGTTGCTTTATATTTTAGCAGTTATGGAGTAAGATTATTATTTCAGACAAATAAACAAGAAACAGGAACTAGTCAAACCACATTAAAAGCTTTATAAAGTATTTTAGTACATTCATAGCGATATTCTTTTTTCGAGATCAAACAAACTACAAACAAACCAAAAACACTAACAAGTCTGGTAAAAATCTGATATTGCATGTTAGGATACTGTTTACGGTCACAATATGGTATTCTCTAAATCGAACACGTGCAATTACATTAATAATTACTAATAATTATAAATAATAATAATAATAAATGGGCGGTATGGTCGTGCACTGGTTAGCACTGTTGCCTCACACCTCTGGGACCCAGGTTCAAATCTCCGCCTGGGTCACATGTGTGTGGAGTTTGCATGTTCTCCCCATGTCGTCGTGGGGTTTCCTCCGGGTACTCCGGTTCCCCCCCACAGTCCAAAAACATGCTGAGGCTAATTGGACTTGCTAAATTGCCCGTAGGAATGCATGTGAGAGTGCATGGTGTGTGTGAGTGTGCCCTGCGATGGGCTGGCCCCCCATCCTGGGTTGTTCCCAGCCTCGTGCCCATTGCTTCCGGGATAGGCTCCGGACCCCCCGTGACCCAGTAGGATAAGCAGTTTGGAAAATGGATGGATGGGATAATAATAAATTTAACAAAATAAACATTTTTAAGGATTTGTAAAATAGAATTAATGTTGAGTGTGTAAGCCGCCATGTTGAAATTACGTCACAGGGGCAACTCGGACAAGAAGATTCTGTCAGACATTAACGTCATAAAAGAGGCGTTTCTAATGGGAAGTGATGTTTTTCGTGACGTTTTTGTCCGAGTTGGAGTGAAATAATCAAACGCAGCATGTGTTCCTATTTGAAGAGAATATTCTATTTTTATTCTAAGGAACTACAGAAAATCAGCTCTGCATGTGATCTCCCCTTTACTGCTCGAGCAGGGCACACGCACATCAACAAGTGTCAAGGCAGCAAGTGCATGCAAACAACTTCTCAGGACGGTTACAGTATAGGACCTTCAGAAAGAGCCAGACTGCGGCGTCATTCAGAGATTCCATTGTCTAAGGCTTGCACTAAAACATTACAGCATATTTAAACAAAGTAGCATGGCACCTGTGTCAGAATCCCTCCCTGCCTTGTTCTGTTCTCTCTTTGTTGTCCCCATTTAGCCAGCACATGTCACTGGCCATCCTGACTCCTCTTTTGATTGTGGGTTTTAAGGATATCAGTGGGTCTGTGTTTTCATAATTGTCCCCCAGGCCACCATGCTGCTCAGCCCTTGATTCCAACTACAGTTGCAATCAGGTGGTTCTCAATCTACTAGGACTGTATAACAGGATTGGCCACCTGTTCTACCTTTACTCGTTCAGCCGCATTCATGAGTCTGGCCTATAGGTTATTCAAATTTTGTCCTGCCAAATTTACCGGACAGGAGGTGGACACTGCAAATGAATGTGTGAATACTCCAATACCTACATCTTTACAAGTTACCTGAAGTGGTTTGGTAAATGATTGTGAGGTTGGAAGTCCTTCTTGATGTCTGTTTGCAGCTCATCCACCAGCAACTGCACGAGTTGTCGCTCCCAGAGGGAATCCCACTCTCGGTCCGCTGGAGGGTCCATCTCACTGTAGCTGGAGTATGTTTCCATCAGTCACTTGGCGTGGGGCTCACAGAATTTACCAGGCTCCTGTTTAATCTGACGCACCTTAGTCCAGTCCATGCATCTGGGGAACTTCTCTGAAAATCTCTGGCAGATTCTTTGCAGCTATACTTGATATTGGGTACTTGCCGCAACTAAGTAATGGGTTGTTGAATCAAAGTCCCGTTCCATGTCAAAAATAACCCCATTTTAGGGTTTTGTTAAACAACTGGTCTAATTTGGATGCAGAGGTTCTGCACGGAAGGCCCAGTCTCTGAAGGGCTGTGGCATAGCGAGGCCTGTTCTGCCTGGAATCCGGCAGGTCACTGGCAACATCCCCCAACTCCTTCATCTATAAGGTCGGGAAACCAGAACGTTTACTCCCCCTTATGGATAAGGACATACCAACGTTGGGGCAACTCCTGCTGCCTGAGTCTTCAACCAAGTCCAAAACAAAAGTATACAATGTTAGGAAGGGTAATTCAATGGTATGAGACTGAAACTAGAAACTGTAAATCGGATGGAGTTAAATAGCAATACTGTGGAAGAGGCATGGGAATTTTTTAAAAGCACATTGTTGCAAGTGCAAAAGAACTTCATACCCGTTTCCAGAAAAACTAAATCTAGGAAACTGCAACCAAGCTGGTGTCATGACCTGCTTGTACGATCCTCGTGTGTGCCACGCCCCCTCATTAACCATGTGTGCTGCCCCGATTGTAACCAGCTGTTTTCTGTCAGTTTGAGTAGTCCTGTGTATTTAGTCCACATTCAAGTCTGTTTCCCCAGTCCTGTCATTGAAATCTCTCGCTGTTGGTACCTGTTTTCATCAATAAACCCTCATTCCCGACTCTCCGTTTCCCGGATCCTTGATTCCTCGCTTCCTGCCTGTTCGTCCAGCACGCGATGTCACAGGTGGTTTACTACGAAAATTAAGAATAAAGTCAGGAGCAAAAGGGCTTTCTTCCACAAATGGAAATTAACTAATGATTTCAAAATAAAGCAGGAGTATCTAAGTCTACAGGTTTAGTTAATAACAGTTATAAGGATGACGTTAAAAGTTTCTTCCAATATTTTAACTCCGAAAGAGCTCTAAAAGCTGAAAATCACTCATTTGCAGGATAGTAAGGGCCTTATAATTGAAAATGAAATTGATATAAATGAGTTTAATGATTATTTTACAATGGCTGTTCACAGTAGAATAGCTTACCACCATTTAGTACAAATACAACGATGTCTATGACCAATATATGTATAACTGAGGCTGATGTGGTACAAAGCCTAGCTAAGCTCAAAATAAATAAATCGCAAGGCCCTGATGGCATCTTATCTATAGTTTTAAAAGAGATGAGGGGTATTATTAGCCAACCTTTAACTTTACTATTCCAGAAATCATTATCTGCTGGTGTGGTATCTTCTGATTGATGTTAGATCATGTCTCATGTCCAGAGAGGCTACAACAGGATCTGGATTTAATTAGCGACTGGGCTCATACGTGGCAGATGAAATTTAACATAGATAAATATAAGGTAATCCATGCAGGGAGCAGAAATATAGTAAATATAGTAAAGTACAGATATTTTATGGGTTTCACTGAAATAAAGGTAGCTGATTATGAGAAAGATCTCGGTGTGTATGTTGATACTTCCATGTCCCACTCTTGCCAGTGTGGGGAAGCATTAAAAAAAGGCAAAAGGATGTTGGATTAAACTCCACACACCTAGAGATGTAAGTCAAGAGAAGTGATGCTACGATTATATAATTCCTTGGTAAGATCCCACCTAGAATACTGTGTGCAGGTTTGGTCACCATACCTTCAGAAGGACATTGCTGCCTTGGAAAAGGTGCAACGTAGGATGACTAGAATGATTCCTGCACTTAGAGGAATGTCTTATGAGGAGAGGTTCGCTGAGCTGAATCTGTTTAGCCTCAAGCAAAGGAGACTATGGGGGGACATGATCCAGGTATATAAGATTCTAACAGGTCGGGATGCTGTTCAGCCAAATGACCATTTCAATATTAATTTAAAATACTAGAACTCGTGGCCATAGTGGAAATTAGCTGGAGAACATTTAAAAATGAATCTGAGGAAGCACTTCAATTCAATTCAATTTTATTTATATAGCGCTTTTAACGACATGCATTGTCACAAAGCACTTTACATTTAACCGGCCAGAACCCCACCAAGCAAGCCTGAGGCGACAGTGGCAAGGAAACTCCCTCTAGCAGGAAGAAACCTTGAGTGGAACCTAGACTCAGAAGGGGACCCCATCCTCCTCTGGGCGACCAAGGAGCATGAAACTGCATTTACATTGACATTCATTAGAGTTCATATAGTTATAAAGTCCCAGTTGGTTTCATGTAGTTATATCCAGGAGTCCAGGTGCGGGTTCACACGGTGTAGTCGGCTCGGTATCAGCTCGAAAAAGAGAAGATGGAGAAGAGTTATTGCCCTACACCTAACCGGCAGGACTAAAGCAACTATGACAGCCTGCCTAAAAGAGTGACCTGGAAGGAAGCACAGGCATGAGGGTTTACAGAGGTTTTGGCGTCAAGCCACCTCCCATCCACAGCTTAAGTGATCGGCGAGAGTGGCAGGACGACAGCACCAATCCCCCCTTTCCCCTTCAATCTCAAATAACTATGAACCTCCAGATTTCCCATTCACCTTAGAAAAGAAGATTTAACTATCCAAAAGACTGGCGAAAGAGGTACATCTTAAGCCTTGACTTAAAAGCAGAGATTGTGTCTGAGTTCCGAACACTAATAGGAAGTTTATTCCATAGCTGTGGTGCTTTATGAGCAAATGCTCTTCCCCCAAAGGTAATGTTCTTTATTCTGGGTACGGATAGAATACCTCCATCTCGTCATCTAAGTGTATGATTCGGAACGCAAATGAGGTCACTCACATACTGCGGTGCAAGACCATTTACAGCTTTATAGGTTAAGAGCAGTGTTTTGTAGTCAACACGAAATCTAACTGGCAGCCAGTGCAGTGAAGATAAAATTGGGGTAATATGATTATATGTTTTAGTTTAACTATTGCTAGTAGCGGTTCAATCAATGCTGGGAGCATCGCTGAATAATTTTGATGGAACAGGGTCTAGCATACAAGTAGATGAATTTGAAGATGAAATTAAGTACATCAGTTCTGACTGGTTAACCAATATTCAATATTCAAAATGTTCTGTTTAATTGAGCATATTTTTGGTCAAAAAGTTTCATAAAGTCGTCACTGGAAAATAACCAGTGGTCTGGTTATTAGTCAGCTTGGACACCATAGTAAATAGGAATCTAGGATTATTTTTGTTTATTTCAATTAGTTCTGATAGATACTAGATGATTTGGCGGCACTAAGAGCCTTTTTGTAGCTACCCATAGCCTCTTTCCATGCTAGTTCGAACACCACTAGTTTAGTATGATGCCACTTACATTCTGTAAGGACATAAAACTTATAGGTCCTGCAGGCCCCAACTCTGATCAGCCTGCATCAGTCTATTTCAGAGCTCCGCTGGCCCAGGCAAGACTGGACTCAACTCGTCAAACCACCCCTTTTAAGGAAGGCAAAGGCCTGCCGGCTCCTGAGAGACTGGATAGGAATAACTGGAGCAGCACAGAAAAAGCAAGACCTTTCACCCCCGGAGTGACCAGAGTTCCACAATCAATCCACAGCAACAACAGCTGTCAGCCTCCAGACACAGACACCTTTTCCACTATAAACAGGATAACTCAGCACACATAGATGTTAGGGACAAATACACGCATGTTTGGTCTCGTTTGAATAGGCATGAGACGAGGAGTATTATACTCTCAGATTTAAGGCAGTATAGCTTTTCCTAAGAGAAATACAGAAACTTCGGCTCAACCCACCAAACTGAGAGAGATTCTCTCATGGTAGAACAAGGGAATTACAACCACCCCCTAAAGTGATCTGATTGGCTGGGGACTTGAGAACCAAGGTCAGCAATGCCCCTAAAATTAACCATTGACCGAAATTAGTCAGTCTTCAGAAACATGCCATCACCTGGTCTGGATACTTAAGGAAGGGCTTCAGAAGTAGTCGGGGAGTCACTCTGTAATCAGAGCTCCCGCAGAGAACTGGGTGAAAGTCTATCTGTAGTCAGATACTTTCCACAGAACTTTGTTCACTCTCAGCTGAGGAATGTGAATACATGATATGAAGACAACTGGATCACAACTGGATCACGGGGGAATCATAAGCAGGGAAGAACACACAGGCAAACAGCAGCAGCAACATTAAAGGCAGGACTGAGAAGCACATTTATACAAGGCTAAGCAGGGAGCAAACTAGAGGCACCTGAAATGAGTAACACAAGGGCAGGAAGGAGAGGTAAAACAAACGCGGAACAGGCATGGCACGTTATACCACACTAGGGAGGAAACGGGAGGTTCAGGAGGGCAGGGTGTGGCAGGGATCCGTTTCAAAATTTAATTTTGGCTTGTACAAACCTTGGTAAAAGCTGCAAAAGATCGATCAACCACTTTCTGAGCTATTGTCTTAACAAACAAAGCATCTGTTGGGGTGGCGGTGTCTGGGGAATACCATGTGTAATACACCTTGTGAAGATTTATATGTAAAACAAAATATTTTTTGATTCTATCACACATATAGAAATTATCCATCCATCCATTTTCCAAACCGCTTATCCTATTGGGTCGCGGGGGGTCCGGAGCCTATCCCAGAATCAATGGGCACGAGGCAGGGAACAACCCAGGATGGGGGGCCAGCCCATCGCAGGGCACACTCACACACCATCCACTCACACACACACACCTACGGGCAATTCAGCAACTCCAATTAGCCCCAGCATGTTTTTGGACTGTGGGGGGAAACCGGAGTACCCAGAGGAAACCCCACAACGACATGGGGAGAACATGCAAACTCCACACACATGTGACCCAGGCGGAGACACGAACCCGGGTCCCAGAGGTGTGAGGCGACAGTGCTAACCACTGCACCACCATGCCGCCCCTTATAGAAATTATTCTAGGTTTAAATAGTAATTTAGCTGAGTAACTAGGCTGAAATTCTAGATAGTTGCAATTTTAAGAATTATTACTATTATTCACAGCTTTTAAGCATGCAGTTGGATGACGGATGGATGGATATTCAGCCACCAGAAATGCCAATTGTTGTTAAGAGGATCAAAGTCTGCAAAGTAGTATGCAGGGTTTAAGGCCAGAACACAGCATACTCTCCGACAGAAAGCATAAAGTTCACTGGGGGAATTTCTGTGGCCACTGCCTGAACAGCATGTGTGGAGAATGTTTATGAGGGTCGAGCCATGCAGAGCTGCTGGCCCTGGCATGTAATGATGAATCACAAATCAGTTAAAAATCGGTGCAAATGCATGAAGATTTAAACCGGCTGATGTGGAAAATGAATCACTATTGTAGGAGTACTTCACAGTACTTTAACAGAAAAACTGGTGTAATATTACATTTGATTTCACAATGTGAGTTTGACGTCAGATGTCACTGCGTATCACGTCGACATCGTACGTCAGTTTTTGGTTTTGAGCGAACGCGAGATGATGAATGAATTTGAAACTGAGGACGGCACAGTGGTTAGTGCTGGCTTCGGTCCAGGGCCCTTTCTGTGTGGAGTTCGCATGCTCTCCCCGTTTTCGCCGGGGACTCCAGGTTCCTCCCACGGTCCAAAAGCATGCAGGATAGGTTGACTGGTGAGTCTAAATTGGCCCTGTAGTTGTGTGAGTGTGTGCGACCTGCGGTGTGTAGGTGACTGCCTGGGCTTGGTTCCTGTCTGCGCCCCTTGTTCCCGGGATAGGCTCCGGTCTCCCCCGCGATCCCAGTTGGGATTAAGTGGTTTCAGAAAATGGATGGATGGACGCACCGCCCGATCTTCAATTGGCGGTGTGGCAGCATATTAGCTTTCCGGTAATCACAAACGAGGAGGAAACAGCGAGAAAAGCACAGACAAGACATAAACTGCATGCAAACATTGTAATAGACTGATAACATACACAAACAGGTCCACTGGCACCACCGTGAGCTGAGTGAAGATTATTAAAAGGGCAAAGCACGCTAAAAAGCTGCACATGCAAACCTTAGCTTATTTATTTGATTTATTTTTTTTTATTTACTTATTTTGATTTGGGATTTTTTTCAACAGTATTTTATTCAAATTCAGTTGCACTGTTCACAACAGTGTCAACAGTTCAGAAAGATAAATATAAGAATATTTTTGAATATATTTGTCTGCAGCTCATTCTGCAAAAAATGAGAAAATTGTATCGTGAACTCAGAATCGTGAATCGTATCAAATGGTGAGTTGAATGTATCGTTACATCCCTAGTTCTTACAGTAGTACTATGGTATGGTGGAGCCACATGACAGGAAGGCAGTACATTGCGAAGTCTGTTAAGAACATCATTCGCACTGAACTGCCCTCCATTGACCAGCTGTACTTTAACTGCCACAGTAACAAGGTTCAGTCTATAATCCAGGACTCTGACCACCATCCACAAACACTGACTAGCAGATTCATGAACAGCTTCATTCGCCAAACAATTCAAACCTGCAGCTTTTGCATCCCCTGTAACAGTCATTTCCACGGCAGCTGCACTGTACAGCTGTTACTGCACTTTATCCACCACTGACCACGTATCATCCAGTTTTGTCCTGCTTTGTATCGCACTGTTTCTGCACCATGTTGTCTTGTACTCCCTTGTGTTGTTATGCACCATCTGTGTTGTTCTGAGCAGTGCCATGATGCAATATTACAAAAAGATCTTGAGGAAATGCAGAGTTCTGGAGGAGATTCTCACAGATCATGGCATGTGTTTATACTGAAGAAACTGTACAAATTGCTAGACATAAAACACAGGACTGGCAACTGTGGTACGTTTTAACACCTTGATAAAAAACTTAAAATCCATAGTAAGTAGGACAACCTCATAGAACCTTTACTAGTCATTGTTCAGAAGATTAACACGGATTAAAAACCATTACTATGAAAGCACGCTAATCAGTTAAGTTGATTATGTGGAGAGAGAGAAAAAAAACTGTCTTTGAAAAAGATCAACCATAGAACGAAGCTGCAGCATTGACACCCCCTAGTGGTGATTTGAAGATAGTTCTGTCTGTAGCAGCTAAGCAGTAGATTTGGCGTCAGGTGCCATGACAAACTCAGTGCTGCTCGGTTTGAACGGCAGAAGCACAAAAATAAAGGGGGCATCTACTGCACGCCCCCCACCCTTGAAAATGGTACAAATTATCATGCAACAGTTTTCTTAAGTAAGTCTTTTTGGGCGTCTGCAGAAACCTCCACGATGCGATTGCCCTGATTAAGAAGTGCGCAGCGGATACAATTTGGGATGCATCGTTCATCCGATTTATTAATATATAATTATTAGTATGTCTATATTATTTTAGAAACGTTACTTGACGAATATTTTTCATTGAGATTGATTCCCCGTTTAAAATTTTGGTGACACTTCATATTTTTTAAGAGAGACAGACAATTTGACGCATGCAATTTGCAGAAATATGTTGTGCCGCTATAAAGTACACAGGCAGCATGACAAACATAAGTACTCACTGAAGCCACGACATACGCCCGGCTGGCCCCAGCGGTACCCCTAAGAAGAAGGCTTTTTTCACAACCCACGACCATCACGAGGGCAAAAAAAACTGAATAGCCTAGAATTTAGTTAATTACAAGGCACATATTTATTGGAGCAAGAGCTCTAACATAAAACTACCTTGTAATTATAAAGTATTATGGCTGTGAACAATGTACAAACAGGCACAGAAAGTAAAATACTCCAAAAATGCAAAGAACCTAAATATTTTTGTTTCCACCGATTCACTCTTGATGTGTTAGGAGTCACAGTTCAGTAGCCTATTCTTCAGTATCTGCATTTAAGACCACCAACTGCTCTTTCTCCTCCTTCGCTCGTCGGCTCAGAGTATTGGACTTGGTAAGTAATGTTGCCCTTTTGGTTCCAGCAGCACTCTCTGCTTCCTCTGCCATGTGCTCAGCATCCTTTTGTAAACTCTCACATACACTTTCCAGTGAGACTCTCTTCCTCTTGAGTTCCTCAAGTTTTCTTTTTTGCTTTTCGCTCATCTTTCACCTTTGGTCAGAGGCGCTTTGGTTGCTCCCCCACACACTCTGACATGGTCGCATATAAGCCTCTGTGCAACAACTGTTTCCTCTGATAAGTTGCAGGTCTCCACCTCTATTCGTTCCACTTCGGCTTGCCCATAGGACAGCAGCAGCAAGTTCTTGCAGAACATCCAGAGGTCAGGATAAGGCCCACTAACTTTTTGATGTAAAAAGACATCAACTTTGGATGGTGCTGAAGGAATGAAGGATATAAAATCCAAGCCTTTTGCCTCATTGTGCAGGTGATTATCAGACTGCTGGGATATTGCATCACCTGTAATTACATTAATTACAGTAGATTAGATGCAGATCAACAATGTCAATACACAGAATCACATGTAGAATAGGAAAGTGATTTATAACCCAATTTTCCTATGATACCATAAATGTGCAATCATTTTAATTTAATCTTGAGATATCTCTAGGCTCATCAAAGAAAATATAACTGGGCTGATGCTTCTTTTCAAACACCAAGAGTCGGTCTTCTAAATACTGCTAAAATCTACGTGTTAACACTATTCAGTTCAGGGACGGATTATGGGTTTTGTGGGCCCCTGGGTAAAACGTTCGCGAGGCCCCCCCCCACCACCACCACCTGCACCACCACCACAACCACCACAAGTCAAGGGCCCTTGGCAGCCAAACACCCTCCCTATAGGGTCAGGGGACCTTGTAGGCAGAGGATCAAAGAATGTAGGCCCTCTAAAATAGACAAACGAAAATACATTGCTGATAAGCGTTGCAAATTGTTTTGGGCTTGGGGCCCACGGGCCCCCTGCACCCCAAGGGCCCCTGGGCAGCGGCCCCGCTAACCCGGTTTGTAATCCGTCCCTGATTCAGTTAGATGTGAAAAAAGAAAAGCATAATTTAAAAATAATATTCTGAACTATCCTATTCTTATCCTATGATTTACCAGCAGATATCCTGCCTGCCAACCGATTCTCCTGCGCAAACTTCTGCATGAGATTTCTCCTTTTCTGCTGGCAGTTATCTGGCTGGTGTGCATTTTGTTTGGGTCCAAGCACGTCATCTCATGTACAATCGAGTACTTCAGAGGGCATTTATCCAAGGCCTTTTTGCACATTTTTGAGAGCACAATCTGGCAATTTTTTTTAATCTGAAGGACACCAAGGTCACTTCCACTGCCTTTGGCTCCTGACTGTCTCTGACAAAAAGATGGTTTGTCAAATTTCCAGAATCTTTCTGCACACTCAGCCCAAGGTTAACACTACCTCAGCTGTACATATCAAACCAGCTCAAACTCCATGTTATTCACATATTTTTTACTTCACAATTGTTTGATACATTTGTATGTAAAGATACCAGTGAATTCACAGAAGTCCCACCTTGATGACAGCCATTCCTATATCCACCTCCTTTGGACTGAGCCAGAGTTTTTGCCTGTACAACAGCTGTACATGTTGCTACACAACACTTAAACATTCTATTTCCTCAATGAACTATTTTTTTTGCAGCAAAAGCCATGAAGCAGCAATAAAATCTTTAAAATATGCTTACCAATAAATATGGTTCTCCCATTTAAACACATGTAAAGATAAACCATGGATATTTAAAAATCATGGGTTCGTTAATGAGTTTAAATGTTATTGAATGGCTTACCTTAAACTTCTCCAGTAAGTCTTCAGCGGTGGAGTGGCTCATGTACTGTGATCCCAGAACCAGGACTGCACTCGAGAGCCATTCTCATAATTCACCCAATACCTGACATGCACATCCAGTTGTTTTCTTTTGATGGTCCTGTTCATACTTACGTCAAACATGACAACGAAGCTCCCTTTTAATATATGGAGCGAGTCCAAATCGCGCAAGAAAAGCGGTTTTATCTTTACCACAAGTGACCCTGCGAGTCAGGGAACATCACCCTGGAGACGGTGTGAATGTCATCATTGGACGTATAGGAGTGATGTCGGCAAACCGTTTGCAAAGCCCATAGCACTTCTGCTTTCAGTGTGGGTTGAGGAGGATGTACTGAAGGCATTATTTGTCATGGGATCCGGAGACACTGCCAAAACGGGTGTAGGCCTATCTTTAGAGGTTGTACTTATCTCCACTGAATAAACATAAATCTGGGCTTATTCTATACTGAACAAAAATATAAACGCAACACTCTTGTTTCTGCTCCCATTTTTCATGAGATGGACTTAAAGACCTACAATTCATTCCAGATACACAATATTACCATTTCTCTCAAACATTTCTCACAAATCAGTCTAAATGTGTGATAGTGAGCACTTCTGCTTTGCTGAGATAATCCATCCCACCTCACAGGTGTGCCACATCAAGATGCTGATCTGACATCATGGGTAGTGCACAGGTGTACCTTATACTGCCCACAATAAAAGGCCACCCTGGAATGTGCAGTTTTTTGCTTTATTGGGGGTCTGGGGACTCAGAACCGGTCAGTATCTGGTGTGACCACCATTTGCCTCATGCAATGCAACACATCTTCTTCGCATAGAGTTTATCAGATTGTCAATTGTGGCCTGTGGAATGTTGGTCCACTCCTCTTCAATGGCTGTGCGAAGTTGTTGGATATTAGTGGGAACTGGTACACGCTGTCGTATACGCCGGTCAAGCACATCCCAAACAAGAGCAGCTGACCTGAGAAATAAGAAATAAGCTAAGCTGGAAACCTGGACCCTCCGACCAAGAATGCGTGAAGTACCCTCAGAAGGTCTACTAGAAGATGTACGTAGAAGACTACTACAGATCAGCTGATCTACACCACAGCAACAGTGATCCTGGAGCCGGACCGTCTTTGAAGACTCCGTAAATCTCCGTATAATAATATATATCTACGGGAACGAGAAAGGAGAAAGATAAAAATAATAATAATAATAGATAAAGATAAAAATAATAATAATAATAAAATAATTTAATAATAAGAGAAATAATAGTTAATAATTAATAATAGTTCTCGTCATTAGTGAACATGTGTCTCTGTATCATGGACAGTAATCAATAGAGTGTTGTTATTATAACGTCTAAACGTCCTCTGTCGATAAATCAATAAGAAAATAAATGAAGTCGTTTTCGCGAACACGCGAACAGGGGCCGGACCGACTGTAGGGGGCGTGGCCAGAGACAGCCTGCTGACCATAGCTGTCAAGTCTCCCGTTTTACTTCTCTTTCCCGCCGTCCTCCCGTTTTAGTATTTTCCCGTAAATCTCCCTTATATTATATAGTTGCTGGATAGTGTAGTGGTAAGATCGCCGCCTTTCACACGGGAGACCGGGGTTCGAATCCCGGTTGTGGCCAAAAATATATTTTATATATTTTATATATTTATATTTATATTTATATTATATTTTATATAATTTATATTATTTTATATTTCCTGTCTTAAAATGTAAGGGATACTGGAGCCTGGTTGCGGTGGTGGGATGGCTCACGGCGGGTGCCGGAAAATTTCCTTTATTTTCAAATCCAAACCTTGACAGGTATGCTGCTGTTCCAAATCATGGGTGCATGTTACAAGTGCGGAACATATTTTAACTTAGTACTAACTTAGCATCATATTTGATCTGATTCGACTGAATATCCCAGGTTTCCATCTCTCATGCATCTGGTGTGACGTGTTTTCAACGTCTCACTCCGGCCAGCTGACCAAAGTTGGTAACCTTGGTATTGTGTGTAGGAGATTCGGTATAACTATAATTTCGTTCTCCATTTGCATGCCCGAAGTGTCTTTAAGTGTTATGTAGTTTTGCCTGAAACGCAAAAATAAAACAAAGCAATTAAAGCCGATCAGTGGCTCAAATTGTGCTGTAGCGATTGAAGAACTTTTGTCGGAAGTTGGATTCGAACCCACGCCTTACTTGGGAGAACAGAATACCAGAATAGAGTAGGTTAAGTCCAGCCTTGGCTTCCAAGCTGACGTTTTTCTACATATGTGCTTGTGTATCATGGACAGTAAGAGGGGGCAGGCAAGGAGAGAATTTCTCTCTTTGGGGATCAATAGAGTGTTGTTATTATAACGTCTAAAAAGTATGATGGTCTGTCGATAAATCAATAAGAAAATAAATGAAGTCGTTTTCGCGAACACGCTGGAAAAGCCAGGGGCCGGACCGACTGTAGGGGGCGTGGCCAGAGACAGCCTGCTGACCATAGCTGTCAAGTCTCCCGTTTTGGCCGGGAAACTACCGTATTTTACTTCTCTTTCCCGCCGTCCTCCCGTATTATTTTCCCGTAAATCTCCCTTATAATATATATATATATATATTATATTATATAGTTGCTGGATAGTGTAGTGGTAAGATCGCCGCCTTTCACACGGGAGACCGGGGTTCGAATCCCGGTTGTGGCCAGAAACAACTGCTATCACAACTAGAGATTGATGAGGTACAACACGATTGCTACGACAAGGGGGAGCCAGGACGACAGGTCAGGGGGGAGATATCATCATCCCCACATTCCGAGATTGGGTACCAAGCCCCATATATATTAGTAGGCTGAATACAAGAGCAGCTGACCTGAGAAATAAGAAATAAGCTAAGCTGGAAACCTGGACCCTCCGACCAAGAATGCGTGAAGTACCCTCAGAAGGTCTACTAGAAGATGTACGTAGAAGACTACTACAGATCAGCTGATCTACACCACAGCAACAGTGATCCTGGAGCCGGACCGTCTTTGAAGACTCCGTAAATCTCCGTATAATAATATATATCTACGGGAACGAGAAAGGAGAAAGATAAAAATAATAATAATAATAGATAAAGATAAAAATAATAATAATAATAAAATAATTTAATAATAAGAGAAATAATAGTTAATATTAATAATAGTACAGTAATCAATAGAGTGTTGTTATTATAACGTCTAAACGTCCTCTGTCGATAAATCAATAAGAAAATAAATGAAGTCGTTTTCGCGAACACGCGAACAGGGGCCGGACCGACTGTAGGGGGCGTGGCCAGAGACAGCCTGCTGACCATAGCTGTCAAGTCTCCCGTTTTACTTCTCTTTCCCGCCGTCCTCCCGTTTTAGTATTTTCCCGTAAATCTCCCTTATATTATATAGTTGCTGGATGGTAGTGGTAAGTGGTAAGAAGTGGTAAGATCGCCGCCTTTCACACGGGAGACCGGGGTTCGAATCCCGGTTGTGGCCAAAAATATATTTTATATATTTTATATATTTATATTTATATTTATATTATATTTTATATAATTTATATTATTTTATATTTCCTGTCTTAAAATGTAAGGGATACTGGAGCCTGGTTGCGGTGGTGGGAAGGCTCACGGCGGGTGCCGGAAAATTTCCTTTATTTTCAAATCCAAACCTTGACAGGTATGCTGCTGTTCCAAATCATGGGTGCATGTTACAAGTGCGGAACATATTTTAACTTAGTACTAACTTAGCATCATATTTGATCTGATTCGACTGAATATCCCAGGTTTCCATCTCTCATGCATCTGGTGTGACGTGTTTTCAACGTCTCACTCCGGCCAGCTGACCAAAGTTGGTAACCTTGGTATTGTGTGTAGGAGATTCGGTATAACTATAATTTCGTTCTCCATTTGCATGCCCGAAGTGTCTTTAAGTGTTATGTAGTTTTGCCTGAAACGCAAAAATAAAACAAAGCAATTAAAGCCGATCAGTGGCTCAAATTGTGCTGTAGCGATTGAAGAACTTTTGTCGGAAGTTGGATTCGAACCCACGCCTTACTTGGGAGAACAGAATACCAGAATAGAGTAGGTTAAGTCCAGCCTTGGCTTCCAAGCTGACGTTTTTCTACATATGTGCTTGTGTATCATGGACAGTAAGAGGGGGCAGGCAAGGAGAGAATTTCTCTCTTTGGGGATCAATAGAGTGTTGTTATTATAACGTCTAAAAAGTATGATGGTCTGTCGATAAATCAATAAGAAAATAAATGAAGTCGTTTTCGCGAACACGCTGGAAAAGCCAGGGGCCGGACCGACTGTAGGGGGCGTGGCCAGAGACAGCCTGCTGACCATAGCTGTCAAGTCTCCCGTTTTGGCCGGGAAACTACCGTATTTTACTTCTCTTTCCCGCCGTCCTCCCGTATTATTTTCCCGTAAATCTCCCTTATAATATATATATATATATTATATTATATAGTTGCTGGATAGTGTAGTGGTAAGATCGCCGCCTTTCACACGGGAGACCGGGGTTCGAATCCCGGTTGTGGCCAGAAACAACTGCTATCACAACTAGAGATTGATGAGGTACAACACGATTGCTACGACAAGGGGGAGCCAGGACGACAGGTCAGGGGGGAGATATCATCATCCCCACATTCCGAGATTGGGTACCAAGCCCCATATATATTAGTAGGCTGAATACAAGAGCAGCTGACCTGAGAAATAAGAAATAAGCTAAGCTGGAAACCTGGACCCTCCGACCAAGAATGCGTGAAGTACCCTCAGAAGGTCTACTAGAAGATGTACGTAGAAGACTACTACAGATCAGCTGATCTACACCACAGCAACAGTGATCCTGGAGCCGGACCGTCTTTGAAGACTCCGTAAATCTCCGTATAATAATATATATCTACGGGAACGAGAAAGGAGAAAGATAAAAATAATAATAATAATAGATAAAGATAAAAATAATAATAATAATAAAATAATTTAATAATAAGAGAAATAATAGTTAATAATAATTAATAATAGTTCTCGTCATTAGTGAACATGTGTCTCTGTATCATGGACAGTAATCAATAGAGTGTTGTTATTATAACGTCTAAACGTCCTCTGTCGATAAATCAATAAGAAAATAAATGAAGTCGTTTTCGCGAACACGCGAACAGGGGCCGGACCGACTGTAGGGGGCGTGGCCAGAGACAGCCATAGCTGTCAAGTCTCCCGTTTTGGCCGGGAAACTACCGTATTTTACTTCTCTTTCCCGCCGTCCTCCCGTATTAGTATTTTCCCGTAAATCTCCCTTATATTATATAGTTGCTGGATAGTGTAGTGGTAAGATCGCCGCCTTTCACACGGGAGACCGGGGTTCGAATCCCGGTTGTGGCCAAAAATATATTTTATATATTTTATATATTTATATTATTTTATATTTCCTGTCTTAAAATGTAAGGGATACTGGAGCCTGGTTGCGGTGGTGGGATGGCTCACGGCGGGTGCCGGAAAATTTCCTTTATTTTCAAATCCAAACCTTGACAGGTATGCTGCTGTTCCAAATCATGGGTGCATGTTACAAGTGCGGAACATATTTTAACTTAGTACTAACTTAGCATCATATTTGATCTGATTCGACTGAATATCCCAGGTTTCCATCTCTCATGCATCTGGTGTGACGGGAACGAGAAAGGAGAAAGCAGAGAACAAGAACAAGATTTGTAAATGGGACCCCCGGCATGAAAAATAGAATAGTTCTCGTCATTAGTGAACATGTGTCTCGTCATTGTGTATCATGGACAGTAAGAGGGGGATCAATAGAGTGTTGTTATTATAACGTCTAAAAAGTCTGTCGATAAATCAATAAGAAAATAAATGAAGTCGTTTTCGCGAACACGCGAACAGGGGCCGGACCGACTGTAGGGGGCGTGGCCAGAGACAGCCATAGCTGTCAAGTCTCCCGTTTTGGCCGGGAAACTACCGTATTTTACTTCTCTTTCCCGCCGTCCTCCCGTATTAGTATTTTCCCGTAAATCTCCCTTATATTATATAGTTGCTGGATAGTGTAGTGGTAAGATCGCCGCCTTTCACACGGGAGACCGGGGTTCGAATCCTGGTTGTGGCCAAAAATATATTTTATATATTTTATATATTTATATTTATATTATATTTTATATAATTTATATTATTTTATATTTCCTGTCTTAAAATGTAAGGGATACTGGAGCCTGGTTGCGGTGGTGGGATGGCTCACGGCGGGTGCCGGAAAATTTCCTTTATTTTCAAATCCAAACCTTGACAGGTATGCTGCTGTTCCAAATCATGGGTGCATGTTACAAGTGCGGAACATATTTTAACTTAGTACTAACTTAGCATCATATTTGATCTGATTCGACTGAATATCCCAGGTTTCCATCTCTCATGCATCTGGTGTGACGGGAACGAGAAAGGAGAAAGCAGAGAACAAGAACAAGATTTGTAAATGGGACCCCCAGCATGAAAAATAGAATAGTTCTCGTCATTAGTGAACATGTGTCTCGTCATTGTGTATCATGGACAGTAAGAGGGGGATCAATAGAGTGTTGTTATTATAACGTCTAAAAAGTCTGTCGATAAATCAATAAGAAAATAAATGAAGTCGTTTTCGCGAACACGCGAACAGGGGCCGGACCGACTGTAGGGGGCGTGGCCAGAGACAGCCATAGCTGTCAAGTCTCCCGTTTTGGCCGGGAAACTACCGTATTTTACTTCTCTTTCCCGCCGTCCTCCCGTATTAGTATTTTCCCGTAAATCTCCCTTATATTATATAGTTGCTGGATAGTGTAGTGGTAAGATCGCCGCCTTTCACACGGGAGACCGGGGTTCGAATCCCGGTTGTGGCCAAAAATATATTTTATATATTTTATATATTTATATTTATATTTATATTATATTTTATATAATTTATATTATTTTATATTTCCTGTCTTAAAATGTAAGGGATACTGGAGCCTGGTTGCGGTGGTGGGATGGCTCACGGCGGGTGCCGGAAAATTTCCTTTATTTTCAAATCCAAACCTTGACAGGTATGCTGCTGTTCCAAATCATGGGTGCATGTTACAAGTGCGGAACATATTTTAACTTAGTACTAACTTAGCATCATATTTGATCTGATTCGACTGAATATCCCAGGTTTCCATCTCTCATGCATCTGGTGTGACGTGTTTTCAACGTCTCACTCCGGCCAGCTGACCAAAGTTGGTAACCTTGGTATTGTGTGTAGGAGATTCGGTATAACTATAATTTCGTTCTCCATTTGCATGCCCGAAGTGTCTTTAAGTGTTATGTAGTTTTGCCTGAAACGCAAAAATAAAACAAAGCAATTAAAGCCGATCAGTGGCTCAAATTGTGCTGTAGCGATTGAAGAACTTTTGTCGGAAGTTGGATTCGAACCCACGCCTTACTTGGGAGAACAGAATACCAGAATAGAGTAGGTTAAGTCCAGCCTTGGCTTCCAAGCTGACGTTTTTCTACATATGTGCTTGTGTATCATGGACAGTAAGAGGGGGCAGGCAAGGAGAGAATTTCTCTCTTTGGGGATCAATAGAGTGTTGTTATTATAACGTCTAAAAAGTATGATGGTCTGTCGATAAATCAATAAGAAAATAAATGAAGTCGTTTTCGCGAACACGCTGGAAAAGCCAGGGGCCGGACCGACTGTAGGGGGCGTGGCCAGAGACAGCCTGCTGACCATAGCTGTCAAGTCTCCCGTTTTGGCCGGGAAACTACCGTATTTTACTTCTCTTTCCCGCCGTCCTCCCGTATTATTTTCCCGTAAATCTCCCTTATAATATATATATATATATATTATATTATATAGTTGCTGGATAGTGTAGTGGTAAGATCGCCGCCTTTCACACGGGAGACCGGGGTTCGAATCCCGGTTGTGGCCAGAAACAACTGCTATCACAACTAGAGATTGATGAGGTACAACACGATTGCTACGACAAGGGGGAGCCAGGACGACAGGTCAGGGGGGAGATATCATCATCCCCACATTCCGAGATTGGGTACCAAGCCCCATATATATTAGTAGGCTGAATACAAGAGCAGCTGACCTGAGAAATAAGAAATAAGCTAAGCTGGAAACCTGGACCCTCCGACCAAGAATGCGTGAAGTACCCTCAGAAGGTCTACTAGAAGATGTACGTAGAAGACTACTACAGATCAGCTGATCTACACCACAGCAACAGTGATCCTGGAGCCGGACTCCGTAAATCTCCGTATAATAATATATATCTACGGGAACGAGAAAGGAGAAAGATAAAAATAATAATAATAATAGATAAAGATAATAATAATAATAATAAAATAATTTAATAATAAGAGAAATAATAGTTAATAATAATTAATAATAGTTCTCGTCATTAGTGAACATGTGTCTCTGTATCATGGACAGTAATCAATAGAGTGTTGTTATTATAACGTCTAAACGTCCTCTGTCGATAAATCAATAAGAAAATAAATGAAGTCGTTTTCGCGAACACGCGAACAGGGGCCGGACCGACTGTAGGGGGCGTGGCCAGAGACAGCCATAGCTGTCAAGTCTCCCGTTTTGGCCGGGAAACTACCGTATTTTACTTCTCTTTCCCGCCGTCCTCCCGTATTAGTATTTTCCCGTAAATCTCCCTTATATTATATAGTTGCTGGATAGTGTAGTGGTAAGATCGCCGCCTTTCACACGGGAGACCGGGGTTCGAATCCCGGTTGTGGCCAAAAATATATTTTATATATTTTATATATTTATATTATTTTATATATTTATATTATTTTATATTTCCTGTCTTAAAATGTAAGGGATACTGGAGCCTGGTTGCGGATGGCTCACGGCGGGTGCCGGAAAATTTCCTTTATTTTCAAATCCAAACCTTGACAGGTATGCTGCTGTTCCAAATCATGGGTGCATGTTACAAGTGCGGAACATATTTTAACTTAGTACTAACTTAGCATCATATTTGATCTGATTCGACTGAATATCCCAGGTTTCCATCTCTCATGCATCTGGTGTGACGTGTTTTCAGACTCTCAGGCTGGCGCAAAGAAATCTTACGGGAATTGAACGTCTCACTCCGGCCAGCTGACCAAAGTTCGGTAACCTTGGTATTGTGTGTAGGAGATTCGCTATAACTATAATTTCGTTCTCCATTTACATGCCCGTAGTGTCTTTAAGTGTTATGTAGTTTTGCCTGAAACGCAAAAATAAAACAAAGCAATTAAAGCCGATCAGTGGCTCAAATTGTGCTGTAGCGATTGAAGAACTTTTGTCGGAAGTTGGATTCGAACTTGGGATGCCTTACTTGGGAGAACAGAATACCAGAATAGAGTAGGTTAAGTCCAGCCTTGGCTTCCAAGCTGACGTTTTTCTACATATGTGCTTGTGTATCATGGACAGTAAGAGGGGGCAGGCAAGGAGAGAATTTCTCTCTTTGGGGATCAATAGAGTGTTGTTATTATAACGTCTAAAAAGTATGATGGTCTGTCGATAAATCAATAAGAAAATAAATGAAGTCGTTTTCGCGAACACGCCGAATTATAACTATAATTTCGTTCTCCATTTACATGCCCGTAGTGTCTTTAACCGGCTGCACAAACTGGATCCGCCTCCATTACGACACAACTTTGCCCTTATTGGCTTAAGAATTTAGTCACATACATGACGTATATCTGCTATTTCTCCCGAGAAGCAGGTAAAGCAGTGGTAACTGCTTTGTAGTTAATTTACCTGGTAAAATTAAGTTTAAATAAATGATATAAATACTGTAATAGTACTCGTGAGCTTTGTTTATTTGTTATTAGTTATTGTAATGTTGCGCTGCTTTATTTGTTTAATCGTCTAGTCTGTGGAGACATTCAAGTTAATCAAATAAGAATTGCACTGTACACTGTACATGACCATAAAAACTTTGTATCCTTGAAATAAATGTTTTTGATCTTTTCCTTGGCAGTTATCTTTTTACACAGGGCCTCTATGTACACGATAGTTTTTTTTTTCACGACTAACAGTATGGATCAGGAGTTGGTTATTGTAAAAGAAGTAATGTGCATGCAGGTGATATTTGTATAGATTTATCCACACCCTTGTAGCAGTGCTGCCATTGCAGTCAGATCTCGCAAACTAGGAGTATTAGTTGTCTTTATTTCTCTTTATTTCTTGACGCCAACCCTCTCCATTAATCCGGGCTTGGGACTGGCACCTACCTGAGCTGGCTTGCTCCCTTAAGTGGCTGGGTTAGGCTAAACTATATATATATATTTACCAAGACTACAATAAAACATCTCGAAATGTGTAGTCTAGCAAAACGCAGTTTAAAGAAGGTAGCCTACCTGGCGAAATTGCAAACAAATTAAGGGCGTTAGGCAGCCTTTAGATCCTACCCATCATGCACTGCAGTTTTTTGCTAATTCCTCAAATGGAAAACTGTCCATCCATCCATCCATTTTCCAAACCGCTTATCCTACTGGATCGCGGGGGGTCTGGAGCCTATCCCGGAAGCAATGGGCACGAGACAGGGAACAACTCAGGATGGCGGGCCAGCCCATCGCAGGGCACACTCACACACTATTCACTCACGCATACACTCCTATGGGCAATTTAGCAACTCCAATTAGCCTCAGCATGTTTTTGGACTGTGGGGGAAACCAGAGTACCCGGAGGAAACCCCACGATGACATGGGTAGAACATGCAAACTCCACACACATGTGACCCAGGTGGAGACTCGAACCCGGGCCCTAGAGGTGTGAGGCAACAGTGCTAACCACTGCACCACCATGCTGCCCCCTAAATGGAAAACCATTAAATACAAAAGGAAAACAAAAGTGCTGTAAGACTGTATACTTATGTGTATGTTAGTAAAGGCTGTAGCTGACACAACGGACCCCACTAATTAGAAAGGGGTAATTGTACACATGTGGCATCCAGTATGTTCTTCTATAACAGTTTTTTAAAAAAAAAAAAAACTCACATTACACAAATTGGCACTATCAAAACGAGGATTATGGGGAAAATGGGGACTGTGATGGAGATTACATACACGTAGGCATGGTATTTAGTTTTTTTTAATCTGGTCACCTTCCAGAGTAATTGTAAACTAAAACCATCTTCACCCTATTTGATTCTTTATAAATGGACAATCAGTCGTGCAGTAAATGGGGGTATAGAGAGACACAGAGCTTGTCTAACAAGAAACCCTGGGAAGCTAACATTAATAGGGTGGGTATGGATAGCAAAACCATTGATACAGATTACAGATTTATATCTCACCTGAACCCTGGCGGGCTCCGTGCCAATAGGGGTTGGGATTAGGGTTAGTTAACTTAAGTAGTAATATTGATGTGTATATTCTCCTATTCTCCAGTCAGTGAATCGTGAAACGTAATGTTAATATGTTTCTATACCTATATGTTCTGCTTAAAAACCCATAAAGGCAAGCACAGTGTTTAGACATTCTGTTACTTAGACTAGTAAACACTAAGATCCTTCAGCTTTCAATTAACCTGACACAACAGTCTAAACAACAAATGTGTGCCATGTCATTTGTCATCTTTACATCTTGTATCCTTTATATGGTAATTGGATTTTCAAGGTGGAATTGCAGGTCGATCATTTTAAGGATCTAGATGTAAACCTCCCTGGTGTTGCTTTAATATTTTTTTTGCACAATTTGCTTCACACACTTCCTCCAGCAGAGAAGCTTACAATACTACACCCCACCAAATGACTGGATGATGCCTTTTTATTTAAGGTCTGGCTGTGAGCCTCGATTACCGATACACTATCTTCAGGCTCCTGCCGGGATCAGTCAGTATGGTGGACCTTTGGAGGAATGGGTACAAAACCATCAGGAAAGTTTGCAGGTGCTTCAAGAGTATGTGAAGGCTTAGTTGGAGGAACAAGCCACACCACGAAATCGGAAACACAATGAGTTGGTTAATGATTAGGGGTTTGATGAAGGTCAGCTGGTGTGTTTGCGGAACCATGTTCGAGGTAAAATACAGGATCATTGGGATGCCTGTTTGTATATGGTAGTTCGGTGTCCCCAAGATCAGGGTGCAGTTTACTCTGCAACTCCAATGGAGGGGGACGGGGTTGTCCGTCAAGTTCACCGAACAGAGTTGCGTCCAGTACCACAGGGGGTTGTTATGTCAGGGGAAGATGTTCTGGTAATGTCTCTTGAGTCTGGGTTGCCCACAGGGGCAACAGAAATGGAATCGGATGAGGACTCTGTGGTTTTACGGGGACAGGGCTGGTGGGAGGGGTCGCAATAGAGCATCCACAAGTAGGCCTCGTATAATGGAGGTTATGTCCCCCCCGAGGTGTAGAGACCAGTTAAACGTTCGGTGAGGTCCACCACTGGTCATCATACCAACCCTTATAAGTTACCACGGTCAGTGAATGATCGTTCGGTTGGGGAGGAAGACCAGTGGTTTGGGGATAGAATTCTTAGCTGTGATCGTTGGGTCATCAATTTCATTTTGGGGGATGGATTGTAGCCAGGCAATTATAGGCAGGTATAGGAACTGCAGTTCGGACTGGAGGCATAGCCGGGGCGAGATGGCTGTGCATGTTCCGATGGTAGGGCATATTGGCAAAGGAGCAGGCACGGGAAAGACAGGCAGGGTCCTGATAGATTTGGTGGAGCATCGGCGGGCATATTGAATTTGCAGTGTAGCAGCCTTTCTGTTTGCTTGTTTCAGGGGTGAACAATCTTATCCGCAAAGGGCCGGTGTGTATGCAGGTTTTCGCTGCAACTCCCTAATTAGATTTCTAATTAGAGGACTGATTAGCTGAAGAGTCCTCATACCTGGTTTTGAAGAGCTGACCTAAAGGTTACCCCAAAAACCTGTTTTTTTTTTTGTTTGAATGGGGCAGTGAGTCATGGGGTAAACTACTGTTCTTTAGGGGTTTTCAAGGTGGAATTACGGGTCGATAATTTTAAGGATCAGGTTGTAAACCTCCCTGGTGTTGCTTTAATATGTTTTATCTGAGGTTGTATCGTGTATTATCAAGCCAGCCGGCTTAGTGGCCTCGGGAGCGGGGTTTAGTGGGAGCAGCTGGCTAGTTTTATTTTCTTTTTTGTTTGTGTCTTTTTCTTTGTTGTATGTATATTTTGGGTTCATTATTAGGCAGGCTGGGCCTTTTGGCACCTGTAGTCTGGGTGCTGGATTGCCCATAGGGGTCTTTTTTATTGCTGTGATTTGCTGTGTCATTCACTAGTGTGATTTGTGCTGGATGTGTTTTTAAGGTTGTGCTGTGGCGTGTACCTGAGCAAACTTTGGGCAACCTGTTCTCTTGTTGGCTTTATTGACAAAGGGTGGATTAGTCTAATTACGGCCTGCTACAAATAGCTGCATATAACGTATAAAAAAAATCACCTTATGGGTGCTCCGTAGGGTAGCAAGATCTTGAGTTTTTTTTACAGTACTCGGGTACGTTTTAAAATTTTCGACCAATCAGCAAACATTATTCTGACAGCATAGCTGGGAAACCAATGAAAAGTGAGTGCAACGTTCTAGAACTTGACTTCGGGTTGACGCTCCCTATAAAAGAGCTGGGTACTGCTTCAAGGCGTTCAGTTGGCGCTACCTCCTGATAGAGTAGCACTGTACGGCTCTTGTTCCGTAAAACAACATCAAAAGGATGAAAAAAAAAACAATATTTAAAGAAGACGAAAAAAATCAATTTTTAAAGAAGACGAAAAAAACATCGTCTAAAAAAATAAGCCAAAAAAATAATATCCGAAGAAGGAAAAACATGCAAAGTAAAAAAAAACAAACAAAAATAAAAAACAATATCCAAAGAAGAAGGAAAAAAACATCCAAAGGGAGAAAAGAAGAACTGAAGGGCCAACGAGGTAGGAGGAAATACAAATTTCGTTTCAGCACCGTTGGAGTGCCAAGCCGTGAAAAGCATTTGGCCAGAAGACAAGGTAAGTGTTGTATCTGTTATTTTAAAACAGCGCTTTTCAAAATGCTGCTTTATAATCGTTTGAGATCGTTAGCCAGTGTGACAGCTGAAGGCTTTTTGAGTTTACCAACATAAAGTTTTATTTCTGTATTAGGACATTGTCAGGAACAATGATGTGTTCATCGCTATGATGTGGTCAAAAAGCGATGCATTGAATCTTAGAAACATTTGTGATTTTTCAAACGATGCTTTTCCTTTTATTTAATCAGTAAAATTTCCATCGGTTTTATATAGTGCCCCTTGAAATATGTCTTTAGCTCATTTTCCGGGCATTTTACTAGAATGCATCCTGAGAAATACACAAGCTCTGCTGCATTTCCGTGCCTCGATGTTTAGTGCCGAGTATAATTGTTGCAGTTGCCTTTTATATATTCCATGAGACCTGTTGGTACCAAGAGAAGTGTGAGACTGTCAGGGTGAATTTATCATACAATCGCACGCATAAATACCTGAGGGTTGCCAGTCCTTTTGCGTTGTTACAGGAGGACTAGAGCTGACGAGTGTGTTTCTACACACTATCAAGGGCATTGTAGTACAGTTTTCTCAGGTGGGAGAATGCTGCCGATCTCCTATTTGACAATACAGCCCTTGATATATTAGAATATTACAGAACTAGAAGCCTTTTGCAAGGAAGAATGTGAGAAAATCCCAAGTACAAGAACTGAAAGCCTTTCAGCTGGCTATAAGAAGCGCTTGTAAGCTGTGATATCTGGCAGAGGAGGTGTTACTAAGTACTGATTACGTAGGGTGCCCAAACTTTTGCAGAGTGCCATAATAATGTTTTTATTTTGTAATTTTGTTCAATTTATGGCATAAAAAGTAACTATTCATCAATGTTTGCTGAAAATATTGTGTATTTTTCCCCCAGTTCCTAAAGAGACTGTATTAACTGATATTGTTGCTTTTGTAATTGAAAAGATGTTATTTGTCAAGGGGTGCCAAACCTTTGCATAAGACTGTACACAGTGTGTGTATGTGTTTATGTGAGTGTGTGTCTGTGTGTGTGTGAGTATATATATATATATGTGTGTGTGTGTATATATTTCTGTATATGCATGTGTATATATATATTTATATATAGTTCACACACATTCAAACTTATTTGAATACACATTCAAAATTATTTTTATTATTATTATTTTCGTTTTTTTTTTTTTTTTTGTGTTTTAAAATTTTTTATTTTTGCAATGGAAATAAAAATAAAGCAGTCCTCCGTAGAGGAGGGGTGGTGGAGGGAATATATATATATATATACATATATATAAAATAATTGTCACACAACTGGGGTGACATGCCTATCCTGCTCACCCAATTTTAGTGCACTTTAGTTATGCATAATGACCTTCTAGTCTCGATACACCCATATATATATATGTATATATATATATAGTTTTTTTTGTTTTTTTTTTTGCAATAGACAATAAAAATAACGCAGTTCTCCATAAAGGAGGGATGGTGGATGGAATATATATATACATATATATAAAATAATTGTCACACAACCTGGGTGACATGCCTTGCCTGCTCACCCAGTTTTAGTGCACCTTAGTTATTCATAATGACCATCTAGTCTCGATACACCCATAAATATATATGTATATATATATAGTTTTTTTTGTTTTTTTTTTGCAATAGACAATAAAAATAACGCAGTTCTCCATAAAGGAGGGATGGTGGATGGAATATATATATACATATATATAAAATAATTGTCACACAACTTGGGTGACATGCCTTGCCTGCTCACCCAATTTTAGTGCAACTTAGTTATCCATAATGACCAACTAGTCTCGATACACCCATATATATATATATATATGTACATATATATATAGTTTTTTTATTAGCAATAGAAAAGAAAAATAACGCAGTTCTCCGTAAAGGAGGGATGGTGGATGGAATATATATATATATATATATACATTTATATAAAATAATTGTCACACAACCTGGGTGACATGCCTTGCCTGCTCACCCAATTTTAGTGCACTTTAGTTATCCATAATGACCATCTAGTCTCGATACACCCATGAATATATATGTATATATATATATATATATATATATATATATATATATATATATATATATATATATATATATATATATAGTTTTTCTGTTTTTTTTTTGCAATAGACAATAAAAATAACGCAGTTCTCCGTAAAGGAGGGATGGTGGATGGAATATGTATATGCATATATATAAAATAATTGTCACACAACCTGGGTGACATGCCTTGCCTGCTCACCCAATTTTAGTGCACCTTAGTTATCCATACTGACCATCTAGTCTCGACACACCCATATATATATATATATATATATATATATATATATATATATATATATATATATATGTATATATATAGATATTTTTTCTTTTTCTTGTGTTTTTTTTTCGCAATGGATATTAAAAATAAAGCAGTCCTCCGTAAAGGAGGGGTGGTGGAGGGAATATATATATACATATATATATAAAATAATTGTCACACAACCTGGGTGACATGCCTTGCCTGCTCACCCAATTTTAGTGCAACTTAGTTATCCATAATGACCAACTAGTCTCGATACACCCATATATATATATATATATGTACATATATATAGTTTTTTTATTAGCAATAGAAAAGAAAAATAACGCAGTTCTCCGTAAAGGAGGGATGGTGGATGGAATATATATATATATATATATATATATATATATATATATATATATATATATATATATATATATATATACATTTATATAAAATAATTGTCACACAACCTGGGTGACATGCCTTGCCTGCTCACCCAATTTTAGTGCACTTTAGTTATCCATACTGATCATCTAGTCTCGACACACCCATATATATATATATATATATATATATATATATATATATATATATATATATGTATATATATATAGATATTTTTTCTTTTTCTTGTGTTTTTTTTCCGCAATGGATATTAAAAATAAAGCAGTCCTCCGTAAAGGAGGGGTGGTGGAGGGAATATATATATACATATATATATAAAATAATTGTCACACAACCTGGGTGACATGCCTTGCCTGCTCACCCAATTTTAGTGCAACTTAGTTATCCATAATGACCAACTAGTCTCGATACACCCATATATATATATATATATATGTACATATATATAGTTTTTTTATTAGCAATAGAAAAGAAAAATAACGCAGTTCTCCGTAAAGGAGGGATGGTGGATGGAATATATATATATATATATATATATATATATATATATATATATATATATATATATACATTTATATAAAATAATTGTCACACAACCTGGGTGACATGCCTTGCCTGCTCACCCAATTTTAGTGCACTTTAGTTATCCATACTGACCATCTAGTCTCGACACACCCATATATATATATATATATATATATATATATATATATATATATATGTATATATATATAGATATTTTTTCTTTTTCTTGTGTTTTTTTTCCGCAATGGATATTAAAAATAAAGCAGTCCTCCGTAAAGGAGGGATGGTGGATGGAATATATATATAAAATAATTGTCACACAACCGGGGTGACATGCCTTGCCTGCTCACCCAATTTTAGTGCACCTTAGTTATTCATAATGACCATCTAGTCTCGATACACCCATAAATATATATGTATATATATATATAGTTTTTTTATTAGCAATAGAAAAGAAAAATAACGCAGTTCTCCATAAAGGAGGGATGGTGGATGGAATATGTATATGCATATATATAAAATAATTGTCACACAACCTGGGTGACATGCCTTGCCTGCTCACCCAATTTTAGTGCACCTCAGTTATCCATACTGACCATCTAGTCTCGACACACCCATATATATATATATATATATATATATATATATATATATATATATATATGTATATATATATAGATATTTTTTCTTTTTCTTGTGTTTTTTTTTCGCAATGGATATTAAAAATAAAGCAGTCCTCCGTAAAGGAGGGGTGGTGGAGGGAATATATATATACATTTATATAAAATAATTGTCACACAACTGGGGTGACATGCCTTGCCTGCTCACCCAATTTTAGTGCACCTTAGTTATCCATAATGACCAACTAGTCTCGATACACCCATAAATATATATGTGTATATATATATATATATATAGTTTTTTTGTGTTTTTTTTTGCAATAGACAATAAAAATAACGCAGTTCTCCATAAAGGAGGGATAGTGGATGGAATATATATATACATATATATAAAATAATTGTCACACAACCTGGGTGACATGCCTTGCCTGCTCACCCAATTTTAGTGCACCTTAGTTATCCATACTGACCATCTAGTCTCGATACACCCATATATATATATATATATATATATGTACATATATATAGTTTTTTTATTAGCAATAGAAAAGAAAAATAACGCAGTTCTCCGTAAAGGAGGGATGGTGGATGGAATATATACATACATATATATAAAATAATTGTCACACAACCTGGGTGACATGCCTTGCCTGCTCACCCAATTTTAGTGCAACTTAGTTATCCATAATGACCAACTAGTCTCGATACACCCATAAATATATATGTATATATATATATATATATATATATAGTTTTTTTATTTTTTTCGTAATGGACAATAAAAATAACGCAGTTCTCCGTAAAGGAGGGATGGTGGATGGAATATATATATACATATATACATTTATATAAAATAATTGTCACACAACCTGGGTGACATGCCTTGCCTGCTCACCCAGTTTTAGTGCACCTTAGTTATCCATACTGACCATCTAGTCTCGATACACCCATAAATATATATACTGAACAAAAATATAAACGCAACACTCTTGTTTCTGCTCCCATTTTTCATGAGATGGACTTAAAGACCTACAATTCATTCCAGATACACAATATTACCATTTCTCTCAAACATTTCTCACAAATCAGTCTAAATGTGTGATAGTGAGCACTTCTGCTTTGCTGAGATAATCCATCCCACCTCACAGGTGTGCCACATCAAGATGCTGATCTGACATCATGGGTAGTGCACAGGTGTACCTTATACTGCCCACAATAAAAGGCCACCCTGGAATGTGCAGTTTTTTGCTTTATTGGGGGTCTGGGGACTCAGAACCGGTCAGTATCTGGTGTGACCACCATTTGCCTCATACAATGCAACACATCTTCTTCGCATAGAGTTTATCAGATTGTCAATTGTGGCCTGTGGAATGTTGGTCCACTCCTCTTCAATGGCTGTGCGAAGTTGTTGGATATTAGTGGGAACTGGTACACGCTGTCGTATACGCCGGTCAAGCACATCCCAAACATGCTCAACGGGTGACATGTCCGGTGAGTATGCTGGCCATGCAAGAACTGGGACATTTTCAGCTTCCAAGAACTGTGTACAGATCCTTGCAACATGGGGCCGTGCATCATCTGTCTGAGTGGCTGGTCTCAGACGATCTTGGAGGTGAACCTGCTGGATGTGGAGGTCCTGGGCTGGTGTGGTTACACGTGGTCTGCGGTTGTGAGGCCGGTTGGATGTACTGCCATATTCTCTGAAACGCCTTTGGAGACGGCTTATGGTTGAGAAATGAACATTCAATGCACGAGCAACAGATCTGGTTGACATTCCTGCTGTCAGCATGCCAATTGCACGCTCCCTCAATGCTTGTGGCATCTGTGGCATTTTGCTGTGAGACAAAACTGCACATTCCAGGGTGGCCTTTTATTGTGGGCAGTATAAGGTACACCTGTGCACTACCCATGATGTCAGATCAGCATCTTGATGTGGCACACCTGTGAGGTGGGATGGATTATCTCAGCAAAGCAGAAGTGCTCACTATCACACATTTAGACTGATTTGTGAGAAATGTTTGAGAGAAATGGTAATATTGTGTATCTGGAATGAATTGTAGATCTTTAAGTCCATCTCATGAAAAATGGGAGCAAAAACAAAAGTGTTGCGTTTATATTTTTGTTCAGTGTATGTATATGTATACATATAGTTTTTTTTGTGTTTGTGAAAACGGGTCTTTAATCGGGGAAACGGAGCGGGTAGAGCAGGACGGAACGCAGGCATTGACAAACTACAATGACGGACAGGGCAAACAGGTAAGACCAGGACTTAAAATAGGTCATGACTAATCAAAGTAATCGGGCAAAGCAGGAGACGATCAGGGAAGCACACGTGGGTAATCAGGGGGCGTGGCACACACGAGGAGCGGACAAGCCGGGCATATATGTATATCTATATAAAACCTCATTAATGAGGGACAGGGAACAGAACGGACAGACAGAACTGGCACAGGGGAAGGAGCCAGGACAAGACTTGACATAAGACAGGAAAGGCAGAGAAACAGATCAGAAAGGGGGACACGGAGGGAACAGGCAGGACAAAAGGACCGGGAGTGAACGAAGGGAACATCGGGGAAAGAGGAGCAGAAGCCAGAGGGACGAGGGACAAAGAGAGGAGGGACAGAGACAGGAGGAACAAAGCGAGGGGGAGCAGAGGCAGGAGGGACAAAGACGGGAGGCCAGGGAGAGAAGGAGGGGGAACCAAGAGGAGCCCGAGGGAGACCCAGCGGGCGACGGGAGGCAGCCGGAAGGGCTGCAGGCGGCCGGGAGGCCGGAGCCGGAGGGGCCGAGGAGACGGGGTGAGGGACAGACGCAGGGACGAAGGAGGGAGTCGGAGGGGAGACCAGGGAAGGGGACGAAGGAGCTGGAAGGGACCCTGGCGAGGGCAAGGAGAGAGGGGGAGCCGCAGCAGACGGCGACGTCCTCCGACACGCCAGAGCGGGAGGACCAGCAGGCGAATGAGGAGCCGCCGTCGGGGGGCCCGCAGGCAACCGATAAGACGCCGGAGGAGGGACCGAGGCAGGGCGACGAGGCCGCGGAGGGGGACCCGCAGACGACAGCCGACCCGGAGGGCCAGGACCCGCAGGTGCCGACCAAGCCCTAGCGCCGGCGAGGGAGGGCGAGCCAGGGGGCTGGGCGGGTGGGACCCCAGCCGTGCGTCTGTGTCCTCTCCCCTTATGGGACACAGACATAAGGACCTGCGGCCGGGGTCGGGCTCGTCGGGGTGAGGGTACCAGAGTCACAGGGGGAGAAGGGACTGGAGTGGGGCCAGGGACTGGAGCTGCAGGCTGCAGAGGGGGCGCCTGCCCGGGAGCTGCAGGCAGGGAAAGCGCCTCGGACGTGGGCGCGGTAGCTGCAGGCAGCGGAGACGGCTGCTCGGGCTCTGGGGCCGCAGGGGGCACTTATTTTATTATATAAAATAAGTGTCACACAACCGGGGTGACATGCCTTGCCTGCTTGTGGGATGAGGAAGACTCAGGGACTGGAAATGGGATTAAAACTGAAGATGTGCTCATTCCTTTGTGTATTTACAAATTTTCCTTCCGTCAGACATGAGGAGTTTGCTGCTATATTTGGCACTAATAGAGATTCTGATGCTGCTATTTTTATTGTCTATTAGTTTGTTATTATTTACAAGTTCTGTTGTGTTTTTGCATTTTTCTCTTCTGGTTAATTAACTGCTGTCTGTTTGCTGTGAAGTATGAGTGTGGTGAGTAAGACTCAGGGACTGGAAGTGGGATTACAACTAAAGATAACATGCTTATTCCTTTTTGTATTGTTTACAAATTTCCTTCCGTCAAACATGAGGAGTTTGCTGCTATATTGTGCACTAACAGAGATTCTGATGCTGCTATTTTTATTGTTTATAAATGTGTTATTGTTTCCAAGTTGAGTATTCAATAAATGCTAAATTGAGAAATTTTGTGTATCGTTTGTTATTATTAGTGTGATATTTTACCATGCAAATAGAGGGGAAAACGTCCAATTATCGGCCAAAAAAAATCAGCAGCATATATCGGCCATCGCCTGACCCTTGACTTGAAAAACCCATATCGGTCGACCTCTAGTAACAGTACATTCTGTCCAATTCATCCATCGAGTTAAGTCACACACCCACTTGAGGGGGCACTCCGGCAGACGTGAGGATGGGGATGTTCTTTCCGCTATAACATCCACTGCAGAAGTACATCTCGCTCCTGTTCACAGGGCTTACTTCAATGATGAAGCAGGGCTGGTTGTCTGGACAAGAAGTTGTCCTGCTGCTGGGTCTCGGTGCCGTTTTTCCACCTAAGCTTGAAGGTGGAAATGTGTTCCAACTTGGTCCCTGGGACTGCAGCATAGCCAAACATCGCGAGCAGCGTCGGCCACACCCACCACCAGAACCATCACACCGTCCTATACACATAAAGAAGAACTAAAACATAGAGTGTTGTGACAATCTATGCGTTAATGTTTGGCAGCATAGGTGATTCATTAAAATTATACCGAAGAATGGAAAATGTGATATTTAGAATATTTTTTGCCATTTAGTAGCTAATTTAAGCACTTACCCAATGCCTCAATTTGTTTTAGGTCAGTAATGTCTGAGCCAAAAGAATGAATGTATGAATTTAATACAATTCACCCACTCCCACCCACACACAAATCTGAAATTCAATTTAAGACACTTCTTAAACATTAGTGCATTAACAAAAAAGGAAAATCTTAAGAGATTCAGTAGGATTTTCTATGTTAGACTTAAGCTAATAGTTCAATAGTTTTTACATATTTCAATATACCAATTTGACTTTAATGTTGAAACAGATGCTAAAACATGGAATAATTTCATAACTAGAGAAACATGTTATTCACAAACACTAGCAAAGGTAGCTTATAGTTAAGCTTACTTAAGTCAGCAAGTCAGGCTACAGTGTGTAAGAATAGTCGTAAACGATAATTTGTCTCAGTCTTACATGACAGAATAAGTAAACAGAAAATATAAAATGGCTGAAACAGCGTCATTAACGCCAGCTACAGTAGAGGCGCAGAAAAGGTGTCATGACTGAAGTATTCCCAAACTCTGGAAGACCGTATGCGAGCCTTTTTTGCCGCGTGTTTCTCCAGAGGCTCCGGAGCTCCGCTGGTTGAGACAGCCATGTTGGTTCATGTGCAGGGGGACGAGCGGCAAATTTCTTTTTTGCAGGGTGGTAGGTGATGTCTCATTAATATTTATGAGAGAAGTGCTACATGATTGGCCAGTGCATGCCAGTGCATGCCCAAAATGGTGCGGCACTGCATCCAAGCCTGCGGCACTCAGAGTCACAAATACAGTGGAAACCATTTGTAGTAATTACGTCTGTCTGGCTGATTTCCAACTAATTGATATTTGTATATTTATTACATGAATATAAGGTAATATAAGGTAATAGAAGAGGTATTTAATGGTTTTCCATCTGAGGAATTTGCAAAAAACTGCAGTGCATGATGGGTCGGACCTAAAGGCTGCCTTAACGTCCTCATCTGTATGACGACATACATCAAGACTAGGAAGGTGCATAATGTTCATGTCTGGTTGCGTTTGTTGGTCCAGAAAGTAATTCAATTTCGCCATGTAGGTTACGTTCTTAAAAACTGCTTGGATATAGCCCGATTATATGCTGTGGGCCTTTTAATTTCTTTGTTTACCAGGTAGGCTACCTTCTTTAAACTGCGTTTTGTTAGACTACATATTTAGGGAGGTCTTTATAAATTTATAGTAGTCTTCATAAATATGTGCATAGTTTAGCCTAACCCAGCCACTTAAGGGAGAAAGCCAGCTCAACTAGGTGTCGGTCCCAAGCCCGGATTAATGGGGAGGGTTGGCGTCAAGAAATAAAGAGACTGTATCTTCACTGCATGACTGATGTCAAAATGTGTGAAATATGTGGTTGTATTAATAAATGCATTAAAGTAGGTTAATGATTCTGTGCTGTCTAAATTGTATAGAAAATTTCTACGTATAGCCAAACAAATCTCCTCCTGTTTGAAAAGGCATAGAAAAAGCAATTTAGCCACTAAAACTTTACAGTTTTTGTGAGGGACAGTCGAATTCTCTCGTTTCTCTCGTCAAGTTTTTTTTGTGATCCTGCACCTACACTTTGCCGGCCCCAGGAGGATGGGCTCCCCCTTTGAGTTTGGTCCCTCCCAAGGTTTCTTCCTTCTTGGGAGTTTTTCCATCCTATCGGCGCCTATGGCTTACTCACTGGGGGCTTTGGGTGGGCATGATATAAAGCAAAGCATTTTCCCTCCCAGTTTCCTCCTCTGGTCCACATTGCAGGACCATCAGCCATCAGAAACAGTCAGACGGTCTCCTTCAGCTTCTTTAGTGTCCTTGGAAGCCAAGGCAGTTTTAGGTCTGAGAAGAGGTTTATCAGAAGGACACATATTACGTCGTTTGTCCTGAAATGTAACATGGGGAGGAAAAGTTAAGCGGTTTAGTCAGATTGGAGTCGTTTATTCAGCAGTGGCAGCGCCAGTGACTTAATGCTACAGGTGCTATAGGGGAGTGAGATTATTTAGACCGGGTGCTTTAGCTTTTCAGCTTATGTAGATGGTGTATAGAAGCACACAGCACGATAAGCTACAGCATGGATAAAATAGGATAAAATATGAAATTCTAACGTCTAGCTCACAGAGCCTCTATGTGTACTTTGAAGAAAAAATACACTACAAGTATGCTGTAAAAACCGCAAAAATGTCTTACACAATATACAGATTTTACAGATAGTTAAAGAAAAAATGAAACCAATATTTTGGGGGTGCTGTGGGGGTACTATGGTCATTGGAGGAGGAGCTAGAGCCCCCCCCCCCAAGCTTTTCCTTGGTGCTGCCACTGTTGTTCAGATTAAAAGTAACATTGTCATTAATAAACAGTACTCTGATCAAATTTTTGCATGTACAAACACAATCAAAGTTTAACCACATGTTTAGACACAATTCACACACCTGTTACATTTCCATAATGCTAAGACTCTCTACACTTACTTCATCCACTTTCTTGTTTGGTACACAGTCATTTGATGGATGTGTAAGATCATTACCAGACCGTCTGCTGCAAACTCTACAGTTAATGAATGGCTGCAAAAACACACAGACACACAAAAACAGTATTTAAAGAGTGGTGGGCAATAAATACAGTGAGAGAAGGTGTAGTAAAGATATATCTAATGATTTAAGGCAGAGCTGCTGAGTAAAGATATATCTAATGATTTAAGGCAGAGCTGCTGGAGTGCAGGGTTTAATGACACAGAACAATTTTAGAGGAAAGAGCTTCCAAAGCAGGGTCACCATAAGGCTATATTATACAAAGCAAGTTCATCTAAAAGTATGAACAACAAATCCCGTTTAACTGAACACTGCTCTGTATTAAAATACTGTCCTCCGATCAAGCTAAGTGGTCCTGTAGTTCACTATTTAAAGAGGTAAATTTAAAGGGTAATTCACACTGCACATCTACCCTGCTCTGACCAGGTTTAATTACTGGCCTTTCTAATTAAAACAAGAGTTAAGTCCTGCCCTTTCACCACAAAACACCACACTGCCATTTAAGGCTGATTTCAACAATGAGTTTTAGTTAACCTGGCTCGATTGAGTTAACTCTGGGTATGTAAAACACCGCTTTGTAGTACAGCCCACAGGTTCTTTAAATAAGGCCAGCTAGGGTTCATAGCTCGAAGCATAATCTACAGGTCACCCCTCAGATGATTTGCATTTGCTTCTGCCTGGTAATCCAGCCTTTAAGCCTGTAAACCTACTAAAATTTGAGAATAAGGTGAAGGAACTGGCTCTTTGAGGCCACCTATGTATTTGTTACTTATTGTTGGCTAACTTTCCCCCGCAGGGCATCAAAAAAGTTAACATGAACCTAAATTAATTTGCTAACTGATATGTCCAATGCTCACAGTCCACAGTGACTCTTTACTTACCCTCTTGTCCATGAAAATACAGTCAGCCCGATGGTCTGTTGCAGTTGACTTTGGACATTTTGTTTGCTCTCAAGAGAATCTCAATGTCAATGTATTCACTGCTGATCTAAATCACATAAACACGTTATATACAAAAATTGCCTACAACTGTTTTAAAGGCAATATAACAAACATATAATCACCCAAAAAATGGCAAACTGTCACAGACTTGACTGCACCAGATTCAGAGAGAAACTGTGAGAAGGTAAATTGACCAGGGCTGAGATATACAACATCACTTTCATTGTGAAGAGACATTAAGCATCATATGCATTGAAATTAAAACATCAAAATCAATGTGATACTCATTAGTTCAGCTTGCAGATGATGAAAGTTTCCACACTTTTGTAAACACTTTCTCAGCAGTTACCTTCGGACGGCCCTGGATGTTATAGAAATTCATGTGCTGACGGGTTCCTTGATGAGCATTTTCGACTGCGAGTTTAATGGCCGTCTTGTGAGTGCAGGGAGACTGTGGTAATCTTGCTGGGCCTCTGTGGAGATAAGCAGAGCTCCATAAGCCAAAACCAGAAGCAGCAGGCGGGTCATCTTCCTCTCAGCTTTGAAGGGAGAAGCAGGACTGAGGACACTGATCTGTGGTCCCCTTATCCAGCACGTCCAGGGGCGTGTCCTTCACTCGAAACAAACAGACCTTTGAACAACATTGGAAAACTCTTCAGGATGAATTGAGGCAGGTGGTCAAGTGGGTTTATTGTTATTTCAGCAATATACACAGTACACAGTGAAAGGAAACATTGTTCCTCCTGGACCACGGTGCAACACAAAGAAGAAAAACAGAAACAACACAAGATGACACAAGTGCGGGCAAGATAGAACTATACAGAGTGAAAGGAGCACAAACAGAGGGAGAAAGTGCAAGATAAACACAAGAGCAACAATACAATACTACAGGACAAGACAGCGCAGTCAAGAACACAGAGTGCAGCCAGAGCTAACCTGAATAGGGGCATCAAGGTTGCCAGGCAGGCAGAGAAACAGAAAATAGAGGTCTACTTCACATACAACAACCCACAGTGGGTGTGGCAGGGAATACAACACATTACAAACTTCAAAGGCAACAACACCGTCACTGTTAACAGCAACGCCCTTTTAGCAAAGGAGCTAAACAGCTTCTTTGCTCGTCTGGAGGAACACAGAGCAGACATAGCCACACTGCCCCCTCCCCCAATCTCCAGCACTCACAGACTCCCTCTGCAGGAACACCACGCGAGAAGGCACATTGCATCTTTAAGACAAGGCAAGTGATGCTACGATAATATAATTCCTTGGTAAGACCCCACCTAGAATATTGTGTGCGGGTTTGGTTACCATACCTTAAGAAGGACATTGCTGCCTTGGAAAAGGTGCAACGTAGGGCAACGAGAATGATTCCTGGTCTTAGAGGAATGTCTAATGAGGAGAGGTTAGCTGAGCTGAATCTGTTTAGCCTCGAGCAAAGGAGACTAAGGGGGGACATAATCCAGGTGTTTAAGATTCTAACAGGTCTGGATGCTGTTCAGCCAAATGGCTATTTCAATGTTAGTTTAAATACCAGAACTCGTGGCCATAAGTGGAAATTAGCTGGAGAACATTTTAAAACGAATTTGATGAAGCATTTCTGTACACAGCGTGTAGTTAGAGTATGGAATAGTCTTCCTGTTATTGTAACACAAGCTAAAACCCTGGGTTCTTTTAAATCAGAGCTAGATAAGATTTTTGAGCTATTAGCTAAGTTCTCCTCAAAGGAGCTTGATGGGCCGAATGGCCTCCTCTCATTTGTAAATCTCTTTGGTTCTTATGAGTCAGCTTACAGAGATGAGGTCCAGAAACTGATAGGTTGGAGTTCAGCAAACAATTTGGCACTAAACAGCACAAAGACAAAGGAATCACTGACTTCAGGAAGGATGGAGGCGACACTGGCCTGCCTAGATGGATGGATGGATGTTTTTATTGACATTGTAAGTACAATGAGATTTAGTTTGGAACGCGCCAGCAGCTACACAGTATATTTACAATTATATAGATTGTGAGGCATAAAATAAGGTGTGAGTAATATAACATAACGACATAATATAAGTAATCATTAATTAATCATTACAGATGGTATGAGGTGTGAACCGCTAGGCTGCTATGGCATGTTTGGTATCAAACCGATGGAAAATCACTCCAGTTTCCAAATCTGGTCAGTGGTTACCACGAAAGTGAATATATCAAAAGTTACACCAGCCTAACGAAAATCATCAATACAAGGGAAATCACTCTGGTCATAAATCTCAAAAGGACTGATACAGACCCCCTTCCGAAAGCCCGCCAAATGGATGGTCAGCCATTGGTCCAGGAGTCGAATTCCTGGTCACTCCTATTCACGAACTTTACACTATAAAACCTGGCACCTCAGAACAAAGCCAGGAGAGGAGAAACAGAAGGGAGGAGAAAACAAAAGACCATCAGCACGAAGAGAGGCAGAGAACATCAGCCCAAGAGAAGAGAAGCCCACAAGAAGCCCTCCTGAAGCCTATCAGTGAAGACCCAGCTGGACAGAGAACTGCAACCAAGCCCAAGCTTCACCAGGAGAGGGAATCAGAGGGGCTCCACTCCAACAACCGCTGCAAACACCGCGCCTCCCTGAGTGCCATCACCCATCAGCTCATCAGCCTCCGCAACCAACTGCCAAGACCCCCCCCCCCCCACTCTGCAACCAAGTAAACAAACTTCCTTTCATTTATAACAACCTAAACTCCTATTCACCTGCTATATTACTTTAGGACAGTATTTCCACAAATTGCTTGCTTTGCAGAACAGTATTTTCCCTTTTAAGGTTACTCATTTTAAATCTGGTCATTGCATTTTCATGATTACATTGTTTGTGTCCACTCCGTTATTTCGTGTTTATTGTTTGTTAGGTGTAATGTCTGTCTTATGTTAGTTATAGGAATAAATGCATGTCTTTTACACAACTTCAGCCTCCGTTCATTGAGTGCTCACAAGAATCCCTGCCTGTGCGATCTACGCTCTGAAACCTCAAATTCGCCTGAAATATCGCGAGACTCTCTCTCATTGGCCGTGAGGGGAGCTTCGCTACCGATCGTTTACATTACCTGGTGACGCAGCTCGTTGGACAAGCCTTCTATTCTAACCCAGGTTATTACGTGATACTGGTTATTAATGAGTTCCATTTAAGTCACACATTAACAGACTCACGGTGTTTCGCAATTGAGTTTGAGCCGACCATTCAGCATAAAAATTGGTTAATAATCACAAGGCACAAGGTTTAAACTTATTCTGAGCACACAATTTAAACTTTTTATGACCGAACGTGCAGTGAAGAAGCGCTACTGTCAACTGGTTGCAAAAGTCGCACTCATGGCAATCTGAAGGCATTTAAGCGGGATCATATGGGCTTATTATAGTTATTTTTATTTCTATTATTAGTAGTTATATTATTTTGTTTTATTTTCGGTGATTTCATTGTAGTTCTTTCGTATTAAACTGCAGTAAACTTTAACCCTATGTCTGACGAGATTCTCAGATGTAGCGCTTTGTTTCCAGGTTCAATTCGGACGAGTGTCTCCGTTTCTATATATCCTGGGAGAGATCTCTCTATTAGCGAACGGGAATACTTGTTATGAGGTTCTAACCTAAATTATGTTGCGCTTGGACATAAGACCGATAGCTTAGTTACCTATCAGGATCATACTCGTATGTGTGTGCCTGCTTTAGACAAAGCAAGTTTAACACAACTTTGCGCTGTGAGCCAAGTGTGTGTCATTTAGAAATTGGGAGTCTCCTGTGCTTGAGACCCGCCGTGGTTAAGCACCATTTGCGACGAGATATAGTGCACTCACAATTTAAATCTGTCGCCGTAACGCGTGCGCCGTCTCGCTTCAGTAATTGTTTTAAGGGGTGATGACGAAGATGACGAATTTACTTTCCTGAAGAGGAGCAGGATGGGTCACGCGTTCTGTAAGATTTGTCTCCCACGGGGAAGGAACGATGTCAGTCGGCATGAAAAATCCAAGTCATTAGTGAATGACAGAGCCGCATGAGTGAACATGAAAAATTAATAGAAAATAAATGACAAATGGTTATTTTATATTTTATATATTTTATATATTTATATTTATATTATATTTTATATAATTTATATTATTTTATATTTCCTGTCTTAAAATGTAAGGGATACTGGAGCCTGGTTGCGGTGGTGGGATGGCTCACGGCGGGTGCCGGAAAATTTCCTTTATTTTCAAATCCAAACCTTGACAGGTATGCTGCTGTTCCAAATCATGGGTGCATGTTACAAGTGTCCCCAAGATCAGGGTGCAGTTTACTCTGCAACTCCAATGGAGGGGGACGGGGTTGTCCGTCAAGTTCACCGAACAGAGTTGCGTCCAGTACCACAGGGGGTTGTTATGTCAGGGGAAGATGTTCTGGTAATGTCTCCTGAGTCTGGGTTGCCCACAGGGGCAACAGAAATGGAATCGGATGAGGACTCTGTGATTTTACGGGAACAGGGCTGGTGGGAGGGGTCGCAATAGAGCATCCACAAGTAGGCCTCGTATAATGGAGGAGGTTATGTCCCCCCCGAGGTGTAGAGACCAGTTAAACGTTCGGTGAGGTCCACCACTGGTCATCATACCAACCCTTATAAGTTACCACGGTCAGTGAATGATCGTTCGGTTGGGGAGGAAGACCAGTGGTTTGGGGATAGAATTCTTAGCTGTGATCGTTGGGTCATCAATTTCATTTTGGGGGATGGATTGTAGCCAGGCAATTATAGGCAGGTATAGGAACTGCAGTTCGGACTGGAGGCATAGCCGGGGCGAGATGGCTGTGCATGTTCCGATGGTAGGGCATATTGGCAAAGGAGCAGGCACGGGAAAGACAGGCAGGGTCCTGATAGATTTGGTGGAGCATCGGCGGGCATATTGAATTTGCAGTGTAGCAGCCTTTCTGTTTGCTTGTTTCAGGGGTGAACAATCTTATCCGCAAAGGGCCGGTGTGTATGCAGGTTTTCGCTGCAACTCCCTAATTAGATTTCTAATTAGAGGACTGATTAGCTGAAGAGTCCTCATACCTGGTTTTGAAGAGCTGACCTAAAGGTTACCCCAAAAACCTGTTTTTTTTTTGTTTGAATGGGGCAGTGAGTCATGGGGTAAACTACTGTTCTTTAGGGGTTTTCAAGGTGGAATTACGGGTCGATAATTTTAAGGATCAGGTTGTAAACCTCCCTGGTGTTGCTTTAATATGTTTTATCTGAGGTTGTATCGTGTATTATCAAGCCAGCCGGCTTAGTGGCCTCGGGAGCGGGGTTTAGTGGGAGCAGCTGGCTAGTTTTATTTTCTTTTTTGTTTGTGTCTTTTTCTTTGTTGTATGTATATTTTGGGTTCATTATTAGGCAGGCTGGGCCTTTTGGCACCTGTAGTCTGGGTGCTGGATTGCCCATAGGGGTCTTTTTTATTGCTGTGATTTGCTGTGTCATTCACTAGTGTGATTTGTGCTGGATGTGTTTTTAAGGTTGTGCTGTGGCGTGTACCTGAGCAAACTTTGGGCAACCTGTTCTCTTGTTGGCTTTATTGACAAAGGGTGGATTAGTCTAATTACGGCCTGCTACAAATAGCTGCATATAACGTATTAAAAAAATCACCTTATGGGTGCTCCGTAGGGTAGCAAGATCTTGAGTTTTTTTTACAGTACTCGGGTACGTTTTAAAATTTTCGACCAATCAGCAAACATTATTCTGACAGCATAGCTGGGAAACCAATGAAAAGTGAGTGCAACGTTCTAGAACTTGACTTCGGGTTGACGCTCCCTATAAAAGAGCTGGGTACTGCTTCAAGGCGTTCAGTTGGCGCTACCTCCTGATAGAGTAGCACTGTACGGCTCTTGTTCCGTAAAACAACATCAAAAGGATGAAAAAAAAAACAATATTTAAAGAAGACGAAAAAAATCAATTTTTAAAGAAGACGAAAAAAACATCGTCTAAAAAAATAAGCCAAAAAAATAATATCCGAAGAAGGAAAAACATGCAAAGTAAAAAAAAACAAACAAAAATAAAAAACAATATCCAAAGAAGAAGGAAAAAAACATCCAAAGGGAGAAAAGAAGAACTGAAGGGCCAACGAGGTAGGAGGAAATACAAATTTCGTTTCAGCACCGTTGGAGTGCCAAGCCGTGAAAAGCATTTGGCCAGAAGACAAGGTAAGTGTTGTATCTGTTATTTTAAAACAGCGCTTTTCAAAATGCTGCTTTATAATCGTTTGAGATCGTTAGCCAGTGTGACAGCTGAAGGCTTTTTGAGTTTACCAACATAAAGTTTTATTTCTGTATTAGGACATTGTCAGGAACAATGATGTGTTCATCGCTATGATGTGGTCAAAAAGCGATGCATTGAATCTTAGAAACATTTGTGATTTTTCAAACGATGCTTTTCCTTTTATTTAATCAGTAAAATTTCCATCGGTTTTATATAGTGCCCCTTGAAATATGTCTTTAGCTCATTTTCCGGGCATTTTACTAGAATGCATCCTGAGAAATACACAAGCTCTGCTGCATTTCCGTGCCTCGATGTTTAGTGCCGAGTATAATTGTTGCAGTTGCCTTTTATATATTCCATGAGACCTGTTGGTACCAAGAGAAGTGTGAGACTGTCAGGGTGAATTTATCATACAATCGCACGCATAAATACCTGAGGGTTGCCAGTCCTTTTGCGTTGTTACAGGAGGACTAGAGCTGACGAGTGTGTTTCTACACACTATCAAGGGCATTGTAGTACAGTTTTCTCAGGTGGGAGAATGCTGCCGATCTCCTATTTGACAATACAGCCCTTGATATATTAGAATATTACAGAACTAGAAGCCTTTTGCAAGGAAGAATGTGAGAAAATCCCAAGTACAAGAACTGAAAGCCTTTCAGCTGGCTATAAGAAGCGCTTGTAAGCTGTGATATCTGGCAGAGGAGGTGTTACTAAGTACTGATTACGTAGGGTGCCCAAACTTTTGCAGAGTGCCATAATAATGTTTTTATTTTGTAATTTTGTTCAATTTATGGCATAAAAAGTAACTATTCATCAATGTTTGCTGAAAATATTGTGTATTTTTCCCCCAGTTCCTAAAGAGACTGTATTAACTGATATTGTTGCTTTTGTAATTGAAAAGATGTTATTTGTCAAGGGGTGCCAAACCTTTGCATAAGACTGTACACAGTGTGTGTATGTGTTTATGTGAGTGTGTGTCTGTGTGTGTGTGTGTATATATATATATGTGTGTGTGTGTATATATTTCTGTATATGCATGTGTATATATATATTTATATATAGTTCACACACATTCAAACTTATTTGAATACACATTCAAAATTATTTTTATTATTATTATTTTCGTTTTTTTTTTTTTTTGTGTTTTAAAATTTTTTATTTTTGCAATGGAAATAAAAATAAAGCAGTCCTCCGTAGAGGAGGGGTGGTGGAGGGAATATATATATATATATACATATATATAAAATAATTGTCACACAACTGGGGTGACATGCCTTTCCTGCTCACCCAATTTTAGTGCACTTTAGTTATGCATAATGACCTTCTAGTCTCGATACACCCATATATATATATGTATATATATATATAGTTTTTTTTGTTTTTTTTTTTGCAATAGACAATAAAAATAACGCAGTTCTCCATAAAGGAGGGATGGTGGATGGAATATATATATACATATATATAAAATAATTGTCACACAACCTGGGTGACATGCCTTGCCTGCTCACCCAGTTTTAGTGCACCTTAGTTATTCATAATGACCATCTAGTCTCGATACACCCATAAATATATATGTATATATATATAGTTTTTTTTGTTTTTTTTTTTGCAATAGACAATAAAAATAACGCAGTTCTCCATAAAGGAGGGATGGTGGATGGAATATATATATACATATATATAAAATAATTGTCACACAACTTGGGTGACATGCCTTGCCTGCTCACCCAATTTTAGTGCAACTTAGTTATCCATAATGACCAACTAGTCTCGATACACCCATATATATATATATATGTACATATATATATAGTTTTTTTATTAGCAATAGAAAAGAAAAATAACGCAGTTCTCCGTAAAGGAGGGATGGTGGATGGAATATATATATATATATATATACATTTATATAAAATAATTGTCACACAACCTGGGTGACATGCCTTGCCTGCTCACCCAATTTTAGTGCACCTTAGTTATCCATACTGACCATCTAGTCTCGACACACCCATATATATATATATATATATATATATATATATATGTATATATATAGATATTTTTTCTTTTTCTTGTGTTTTTTTTTCGCAATGGATATTAAAAATAAAGCAGTCCTCCGTAAAGGAGGGGTGGTGGAGGGAATATATATATACATATATATATAAAATAATTGTCACACAACCTGGGTGACATGCCTTGCCTGCTCACCCAATTTTAGTGCAACTTAGTTATCCATAATGACCAACTAGTCTCGATACACCCATATATATATATATATGTACATATATATAGTTTTTTTATTAGCAATAGAAAAGAAAAATAACGCAGTTCTCCGTAAAGGAGGGATGGTGGATGGAATATATATATATATATATATATATACATTTATATAAAATAATTGTCACACAACCTGGGTGACATGCCTTGCCTGCTCACCCAATTTTAGTGCACTTTAGTTATCCATACTGACCATCTAGTCTCGACACACCCATATATATATATATATATATATATATATATATATATATATATATATGTATATATATATAGATATTTTTTCTTTTTCTTGTGTTTTTTTTTTCGCAATGGATATTAAAAATAAAGCAGTCCTCCGTAAAGGAGGGGTGGTGGAGGGAATATATATATACATATATATATAAAATAATTGTCACACAACCTGGGTGACATGCCTTGCCTGCTCACCCAATTTTAGTGCAACTTAGTTATCCATAATGACCAACTAGTCTCGATACACCCATATATATATATATATATGTACATATATATAGTTTTTTTATTAGCAATAGAAAAGAAAAATAACGCAGTTCTCCGTAAAGGAGGGATGGTGGATGGAATATATATATATATATATATATATATATATATATATATATATATATATATATACATTTATATAAAATAATTGTCACACAACCTGGGTGACATGCCTTGCCTGCTCACCCAATTTTAGTGCACTTTAGTTATCCATACTGACCATCTAGTCTCGACACACCCATATATATATATATATATATATATATATATATATATATATATGTATATATATATAGATATTTTTTCTTTTTCTTGTGTTTTTTTTTCGCAATGGATATTAAAAATAAAGCAGTCCTCCGTAAAGGAGGGATGGTGGATGGAATATATATATAAAATAATTGTCACACAACCGGGGTGACATGCCTTGCCTGCTCACCCAATTTTAGTGCACCTTAGTTATTCATAATGACCATCTAGTCTCGATACACCCATAAATATATATGTATATATATATAGTTTTTTTATTAGCAATAGAAAAGAAAAATAACGCAGTTCTCCGTAAAGGAGGGATGGTGGATGGAATATATATATATATATATACATTTATATAAAATAATTGTCACACAACCTGGGTGACATGCCTTGCCTGCTCACCCAATTTTAGTGCACTTTAGTTATCCATAATGACCATCTAGTCTCGATACACCCATGAATATATATGTATATATATATATATGTATATATATATATATATATATATATATATATATATATAGTTTTTCTGTTTTTTTTTTGCAATAGACAATAAAAATAACGCAGTTCTCCGTAAAGGAGGGATGGTGGATGGAATATGTATATGCATATATATAAAATAATTGTCACACAACCTGGGTGACATGCCTTGCCTGCTCACCCAATTTTAGTGCACCTCAGTTATCCATACTGACCATCTAGTCTCGACACACCCATATATATATATATATATATATATATATATATATATATATGTATATATATAGATATTTTTTCTTTTTCTTGTGTTTTTTTTTCGCAATGGATATTAAAAATAAAGCAGTCCTCCGTAAAGGAGGGGTGGTGGAGGGAATATATATATACATTTATATAAAATAATTGTCACACAACTGGGGAGACATGCCTTGCCTGCTCACCCAATTTTAGTGCACCTTAGTTATCCATAATGACCAACTAGTCTCGATACACCCATAAATATATATATATATATGTACATATATATAGTTTTTTTATTAGCAATAGAAAAGAAAAATAACGCAGTTCTCCGTAAAGGAGGGATGGTGGATGGAATATATACATACATATATATAAAATAATTGTCACACAACCTGGGTGACATGCCTTGCCTGCTCACCCAATTTTAGTGCAACTTAGTTATCCATAATGACCAACTAGTCTCGATACACCCATAAATATATATGTATATATATAGTTTTTTTTTTTTCGCAATGGACAATAAAAATAACGCAGTTCTCCGTAAAGGAGGGATGGTGGATGGAATATATATATAAAATAATTGTCACACAACCGGGGTGACATGCCTTGCCTGCTCACCCAATTTTAGTGCACCTTAGTTATTCATAATGACCATCTAGTCTCGATACACCCATAAATATATATGTATATATATGTATTGTTTTTTTTTTTTTTTTTTTTTGCAATAGACAATAAAAATAGCGCAGTTCTCCATAAAGGAGGGATGGTGGATGGAATATATATATACATATATATAAAATAATTGTCACACAACCTGGGTGACATGCCTTGCCTGCTCACCCAATTTTAGTGCAACTTAGTTATCCATAATGACCAACTAGTCTCGATACACCCATATATATATATATATATATGTACATATATATAGTTTTTTTATTAGCAATAGAAAAGAAAAATAACACAGTTCTCCGTAAAGGAGGGATGGTGGATGGAATATATATATATATATATATATATATATATATATATATATATATATATACATTTATATAAAATAATTGTCACACAACCTGGGTGACATGCCTTGCCTGCTCACCCAATTTTAGTGCACTTTAGTTATCCATACTGACCATCTAGTCTCGACACACCCATATATATATATATATATATATATATGTATATATATAGATATTTTTTCTTTTTCTTGTGTTTTTTTTTCGCAATGGATATTAAAAATAAAGCAGTCCTCCGTAAAGGAGGGATGGTGGATGGAATATATATATAAAATAATTGTCACACAACCGGGGTGACATGCCTTGCCTGCTCACCCAATTTTAGTGCACCTTAGTTATTCATAATGACCATCTAGTCTCGATACACCCATAAATATATATGTATATATATATAGTTTTTTTATTAGCAATAAAAAAGAAAAATAACGCAGTTCTCCGTAAAGGAGGGATGGTGGATGGAATATATATATATATATATATATATATATATATATATATATATATACATTTATATAAAATAATTGTCACACAACCTGGGTGACATGCCTTGCCTGCTCACCCAATTTTAGTGCACTTTAGTTATCCAGAATGACCATCTAGTCTCGATACACCCATGAATATATATGTATATATATATATATATATATATATATATATATATATATATAGTTTTTCTGTTTTTTTTTTGCAATAGACAATAAAAATAACGCAGTTCTCCATAAAGGAGGGATGGTGGATGGAATATGTATATGCATATATATAAAATAATTGTCACACAACCTGGGTGACATGCCTTGCCTGCTCACCCAATTTTAGTGCACCTTAGTTATCCATACTGACCATCTAGTCTCGATACACTCATATATATATATATATATATATATATATATATATATATATATATATATATATATATATATATATATATATATATATGTACATATATATAGTTTTTTTATTAGCAATAGAAAAGAAAAATAACGCAGTTCTCCGTAAAGGAGGGATGGTGGATGGAATATATATATATATATATACATTTATATAAAATAATTGTCACACAACCTGGGTGACATGCCTTGCCTGCTCACCCAGTTTTAGTGCACCTTAGTTATCCATAATGACCATCTAGTCTCGATACACCCATAAATATATATGTATATATATATATATATATATATATATATATATAGTTTTTTTATTTTTTTCGTAATGGACAATAAAAATAACATGGACAGTAAGAGGGGGATCAATAGAGTGTTGTTATTATAACGTCTAAAAAGTATGATGGTCTGTCGATAAATAATGAAGTCGTTTGTAGGGGGCGTGGCCAGAGACTCAGGCTGTCAAGTCTCCCGTTTTGGCCGGGAAACTACCGTATTTTACTTCTCTTTCCCGCCGTCCTCCCGTATTAGTATTTTCCCGTAAATCTCCCTTATATTATATAGTTGCTGGATAGTGTAGTGGTAAGATCGCCGCCTTTCACACGGGAGACCGGGGTTCGAATCCGGTTGACCGGTTGTGGCCAAAAATATATTTTATATATTTTATATATTTATATTTATATTTATATTTTATATAATATATATATCATCATCCCCACATTCCGAGATTGGGTACCAAGCCCCATATATGGCTGAATACAAGAGCAGCTGACCTGAGAAATAAGAAATAAGCTAAGCTGGAAACAGATCAGCTGATCTACACCACAGCAACAGTGATCCTTGAGCTGGAGCCGGACCGTCTTTGAAGACTCCGTAAATCTCCGTATAATAATATATATCTACGGGAACGAGAAAGCAGAGAACAAGAACAAGATTTGTAAATGTAAGATTTGAAGGACCCGGCATGAAAAATAGAATAGTTCTCGTCATTAGTGAACATGTGTCTCGTCATTGTGTATCATGGACAGTAAGAGGGGGATCAATAGAGTGTTGTTATTATAACGTCTAAAAAGTATGATGGTCTGTCGATAAATCAATCAGATAAATAATGAAGTCGTTTTCGCGAACACGCTGGAAAAGCCAGGGGCCGGACCGACTGTAGGGGGCGTGGCCAGAGACAGCCTGCTGACCATCTCAGGCTGTCAAGTCTCCCGTTTTGGCCGGGAAACTACCGTATTTTACTTCTCTTTCCCGCCGTCCTCCCGTATTAGTATTTTCCCGTAAATCTCCCTTATATTATATAGTTGCTGGATAGTGTAGTGGTAAGATCGCCGCCTTTCACACGGGAGACCGGGGTTCGAATCCCGGTTGTGGCCAAAAATATATTTTATATATTTTATATATTTATATTTATATTTATATTATATTTTATATAATTTATATTATTTTATATTTCCTGTCTTAAAATGTAAGGGATACTGGAGCCTGGTTGCGGTGGTGGGATGGCTCACGGCGGGTGCCGGAAAATTTCCTTTATTTTCAAATCCAAACCTTGACAGGTATGCTGCTGTTCCAAATCATGGGTACATGTTACAAGTGCGGAACATATTTTAACTTAGTACTAACTTAGCATCATATTTGATCTGATTCGACTGAATATCCCAGGTTTCCATCTCTCATGCATCTGGTGTGACGTGTTTTCAGACTCTCAGGCTGGCGCCTGAGAAACGTCTCACTCCGGCCAGCTGACCAAAGTTGGTAACCTTGGTATTGTGTGTAGGAGATTCGGTATAACTATAATTTCGTTCTCCATTTGCATGCCCGAAGTGTCTTTAAGTGTTATGTAGTTTTGCCTGAAACGCAAAAATAAAACAAAGCAATTAAAGCCGATCAGTGGCTCAAATTGTGCTGTAGCGATTGAAGAACTTTTGTCGGAAGTTGGATTCGAACTTGGGATGCCTTACTTGGGAGAACAGAATACCAGAATAGAGTAGGTTAAGTCCAGCCTTGGCTTCCAAGCTGACGTTTTTCTACATATGTGCTTGTGTATCATGGACAGTAAGAGGGGGCAGGCAAGGAGAGAATTTCTCTCTTTGGGGATCAATAGAGTGTTGTTATTATAACGTCTAAAAAGTATGATGGTCTGTCGATAAATCAATAACAATATCAATGAAGTCAATGTTTATCTAAAGGAATCAGAATTCAGGAAAAGCCAGGGGCCGGACCGAGTGTAGGGGGCGTGGCCAGAGACAGCCTGCTGACTGTTCCAAATCATGGGTGCATGTTACAAGTCCGGAACATATTTTAACTTAGTACTAACTTAGCATCATATTTGATCTGATTCGACTGAATATCCCAGGTTTCCATCTCTCATGCATCTGGTGTGACGTGTTTTCAGACTCTCAGGCTGGCGCAAAGAAATCTTACGGGAATTGAACGTCTCACTCCGGTCAGCTGACCAAAGTTGGTAACCTTGGTATTGTGTGTAGGAGATTCGGTATAACTATAATTTCGTTCTCCATTTACATGCCCGTAGTGTCTTTAACCGGCTGCACAAACTGGATCCGCCTCCATTACGACACAACTTTGCCCTTATTGGCTTAAGAATTTAGTCACATACATGACGTATATCTGCTATTTCTCCCGAGAAGCAGGTAAAGCAGTGGTAACTGCTTTGTAGTTAATTTACCTGGTAAAATTAAGTTTAAATAAATGATATAAATACTGTAATAGTACTCGTGAGCTTTGTTTATTTGTTATTAGTTATTGTAATGTTGCGCTGCTTTATTTGTTTAATCGTCTAGTCTGTGGAGACATTCAAGTTAATCAAATAAGAATTGCACTGTACACTGTACATGACCATAAAAACTTTGTATCCTTGAAATAAATGTTTTTGATCTTTTCCTTGGCAGTTATCTTTTTACACAGGGCCTCTATGTACACGATAGTTTTTTTTTTCACGACTAACAGTATGGATCAGGAGTTGGTTATTGTAAAAGAAGTAATGTGCATGCAGGTGATATTTGTATAGATTTATCCACACCCTTGTAGCAGTGCTGCCATTGCAGTCAGATCTCGCAAACTAGGAGTATTAGTTGTCTTTATTTCTCTTTATTTCTTGACGCCAACCCTCTCCATTAATCCGGGCTTGGGACTGGCACCTACCTGAGCTGGCTTGCTCCCTTAAGTGGCTGGGTTAGGCTAAACTATATATATATATTTACCAAGACTACAATAAAACATCTCGAAATGTGTAGTCTAGCAAAACGCAGTTTAAAGAAGGTAGCCTACCTGGCGAAATTGCAAACAAATTAAGGGCGTTAGGCAGCCTTTAGATCCTACCCATCATGCACTGCAGTTTTTTGCTAATTCCTCAAATGGAAAACTGTCCATCCATCCATCCATCCATTTTCCAAACCGCTTATCCTACTGGATCGCGGGGGGTCTGGAGCCTATCCCGGAAGCAATGGGCACGAGACAGGGAACAACTCAGGATGGCGGGCCAGCCCATCGCAGGGCACACTCACACACTATTCACTCACGCATACACTCCTATGGGCAATTTAGCAACTCCAATTAGCCTCAGCATGTTTTTGGACTGTGGGGGAAACCAGAGTACCCGGAGGAAACCCCACGATGACATGGGTAGAACATGCAAACTCCACACACATGTGACCCAGGTGGAGACTCGAACCCGGGCCCTAGAGGTGTGAGGCAACAGTGCTAACCACTGCACCACCATGCTGCCCCCTAAATGGAAAACCATTAAATACAAAAGGAAAACAAAAGTGCTGTAAGACTGTATACTTATGTGTATGTTAGTAAAGGCTGTAGCTGACACAACGGACCCCACTAATTAGAAAGGGGTAATTGTACACATGTGGCATCCAGTATGTTCTTCTATAACAGTTTTTAAAAAAAAAAAAAAAACTCACATTACACAAATTGGCACTATCAAAACGAGGATTATGGGGAAAATGGGGACTGTGATGGAGATTACATACACGTAGGCATGGTATTTAGTTTTTTTTAATCTGGTCACCTTCCAGAGTAATTGTAAACTAAAACCATCTTCACCCTATTTGATTCTTTATAAATGGACAATCAGTCGTGCAGTAAATGGGGGTATAGAGAGACACAGAGCTTGTCTAACAAGAAACCCTGGGAAGCTAACATTAATAGGGTGGGTATGGATAGCAAAACCATTGATACAGATTACAGATTTATATCTCACCTGAACCCTGGCGGGCTCCGTGCCAATAGGGGTTGGGATTAGGGTTAGTTAACTTAAGTAGTAATATTGATGTGTATATTCTCCTATTCTCCAGTCAGTGAATCGTGAAACGTAATGTTAATATGTTTCTATACCTATATGTTCTGCTTAAAAACCCATAAAGGCAAGCACAGTGTTTAGACATTCTGTTACTTAGACTAGTAAACACTAAGATCCTTCAGCTTTCAATTAACCTGACACAACAGTCTAAACAACAAATGTGTGCCATGTCATTTGTCATCTTTACATCTTGTATCCTTTATATGGTAATTGGATTTTCAAGGTGGAATTGCAGGTCGATCATTTTAAGGATCTAGATGTAAACCTCCCTGGTGTTGCTTTAATATTTTTTTTGCACAATTTGCTTCACACACTTCCTCCAGCAGAGAAGCTTACAATACTACACCCCACCAAATGACTGGATGATGCCTTTTTATTTAAGGTCTGGCTGTGAGCCTCGATTACCGATACACTATCTTCAGGCTCCTGCCGGGATCAGTCAGTATGGTGGACCTTTGGAGGAATGGGTACAAAACCATCAGGAAAGTTTGCAGGTGCTTCAAGAGTATGTGAAGGCTTAGTTGGAGGAACAAGCCACACCACGAAATCGGAAACACAATGAGTTGGTTAATGATTAGGGGTTTGATGAAGGTCAGCTGGTGTGTTTGCGGAACCATGTTCGAGGTAAAATACAGGATCATTGGGATGCCTGTTTGTATATGGTAGTTCGGTGTCCCCAAGATCAGGGTGCAGTTTACTCTGCAACTCCAATGGAGGGGGACGGGGTTGTCCGTCAAGTTCACCGAACAGAGTTGCGTCCAGTACCACAGGGGGTTGTTATGTCAGGGGAAGATGTTCTGGTAATGTCTCCTGAGTCTGGGTTGCCCACAGGGGCAACAGAAATGGAATCGGATGAGGACTCTGTGATTTTACGGGGACAGGGCTGGTGGGAGGGGTCGCAATAGAGCATCCACAAGTAGGCCTCGTATAATGGAGGAGGTTATGTCCCCCCCGAGGTGTAGAGACCAGTTAAACGTTCGGTGAGGTCCACCACTGGTCATCATACCAACCCTTATAAGTTACCACGGTCAGTGAATGATCGTTCGGTTGGGGAGGAAGACCAGTGGTTTGGGGATAGAATTCTTAGCTGTGATCGTTGGGTCATCAATTTCATTTTGGGGGATGGATTGTAGCCAGGCAATTATAGGCAGGTATAGGAACTGCAGTTCGGACTGGAGGCATAGCCGGGGCGAGATGGCTGTGCATGTTCCGATGGTAGGGCATATTGGCAAAGGAGCAGGCACGGGAAAGACAGGCAGGGTCCTGATAGATTTGGTGGAGCATCGGCGGGCATATTGAATTTGCAGTGTAGCAGCCTTTCTGTTTGCTTGTTTCAGGGGTGAACAATCTTATCCGCAAAGGGCCGGTGTGTATGCAGGTTTTCGCTTCAACTCCCTAATTAGATTTCTAATTAGAGGACTGATTAGCTGAAGAGTCCTCATACCTGGTTTTGAAGAGCTGACCTAAAGGTTACCCCAAAAACCTGTTTTTTTTTTGTTTGAATGGGGCAGTGAGTCATGGGGTAAACTACTGTTCTTTAGGGGTTTTCAAGGTGGAATTACGGGTCGATAATTTTAAGGATCAGGTTGTAAACCTCCCTGGTGTTGCTTTAATATGTTTTATCTGAGGTTGTATCGTGTATTATCAAGCCAGCCGGCTTAGTGGCCTCGGGAGCGGGGTTTAGTGGGAGCAGCTGGCTAGTTTTATTTTCTTTTTTGTTTGTGTCTTTTTCTTTGTTGTATGTATATTTTGGGTTCATTATTAGGCAGGCTGGGCCTTTTGGCACCTGTAGTCTGGGTGCTGGATTGCCCATAGGGGTCTTTTTTATTGCTGTGATTTGCTGTGTCATTCACTAGTGTGATTTGTGCTGGATGTGTTTTTAAGGTTGTGCTGTGGCGTGTACCTGAGCAAACTTTGGGCAACCTGTTCTCTTGTTGGCTTTATTGACAAAGGGTGGATTAGTCTAATTACGGCCTGCTACAAATAGCTGCATATAACGTATAAAAAAAATCACCTTATGGGTGCTCCGTAGGGTAGCAAGATCTTGAGTTTTTTTTACAGTACTCGGGTACGTTTTAAAATTTTCGACCAATCAGCAAACATTATTCTGACAGCATAGCTGGGAAACCAATGAAAAGTGAGTGCAACGTTCTAGAACTTGACTTCGGGTTGACGCTCCCTATAAAAGAGCTGGGTACTGCTTCAAGGCGTTCAGTTGGCGCTACCTCCTGATAGAGTAGCACTGTACGGCTCTTGTTCCGTAAAACAACATCAAAAGGATGAAAAAAAAAACAATATTTAAAGAAGACGAAAAAAATCAATTTTTAAAGAAGACGAAAAAAACATCGTCTAAAAAAATAAGCCAAAAAAATAATATCCGAAGAAGGAAAAACATGCAAAGTAAAAAAAAACAAACAAAAATAAAAAACAATATCCAAAGAAGAAGGAAAAAAACATCCAAAGGGAGAAAAGAAGAACTGAAGGGCCAACGAGGTAGGAGGAAATACAAATTTCGTTTCAGCACCGTTGGAGTGCCAAGCCGTGAAAAGCATTTGGCCAGAAGACAAGGTAAGTGTTGTATCTGTTATTTTAAAACAGCGCTTTTCAAAATGCTGCTTTATAATCGTTTGAGATCGTTAGCCAGTGTGACAGCTGAAGGCTTTTTGAGTTTACCAACATAAAGTTTTATTTCTGTATTAGGACATTGTCAGGAACAATGATGTGTTCATCGCTATGATGTGGTCAAAAAGCGATGCATTGAATCTTAGAAACATTTGTGATTTTTCAAACGATGCTTTTCCTTTTATTTAATCAGTAAAATTTCCATCGGTTTTATATAGTGCCCCTTGAAATATGTCTTTAGCTCATTTTCCGGGCATTTTACTAGAATGCATCCTGAGAAATACACAAGCTCTGCTGCATTTCCGTGCCTCGATGTTTAGTGCCGAGTATAATTGTTGCAGTTGCCTTTTATATATTCCATGAGACCTGTTGGTACCAAGAGAAGTGTGAGACTGTCAGGGTGAATTTATCATACAATCGCACGCATAAATACCTGAGGGTTGCCAGTCCTTTTGCGTTGTTACAGGAGGACTAGAGCTGACGAGTGTGTTTCTACACACTATCAAGGGCATTGTAGTACAGTTTTCTCAGGTGGGAGAATGCTGCCGATCTCCTATTTGACAATACAGCCCTTGATATATTAGAATATTACAGAACTAGAAGCCTTTTGCAAGGAAGAATGTGAGAAAATCCCAAGTACAAGAACTGAAAGCCTTTCAGCTGGCTATAAGAAGCGCTTGTAAGCTGTGATATCTGGCAGAGGAGGTGTTACTAAGTACTGATTACGTAGGGTGCCCAAACTTTTGCAGAGTGCCATAATAATGTTTTTATTTTGTAATTTTGTTCAATTTATGGCATAAAAAGTAACTATTCATCAATGTTTGCTGAAAATATTGTGTATTTTTCCCCCAGTTCCTAAAGAGACTGTATTAACTGATATTGTTGCTTTTGTAATTGAAAAGATGTTATTTGTCAAGGGGTGCCAAACCTTTGCATAAGACTGTACACAGTGTGTGTATGTGTTTATGTGAGTGTGTGTCTGTGTGTGTGTGTGTATATATATATATGTGTGTGTGTGTATATATTTCTGTATATGCATGTGTATATATATATTTATATATAGTTCACACACATTCAAACTTATTTGAATACACATTCAAAATTATTTTTATTATTATTATTTTCGTTTTTTTTTTTTTTGTGTTTTAAAATTTTTTATTTTTGCAATGGAAATAAAAATAAAGCAGTCCTCCGTAGAGGAGGGGTGGTGGAGGGAATATATATATATATATACATATATATAAAATAATTGTCACACAACTGGGGTGACATGCCTTTCCTGCTCACCCAATTTTAGTGCACTTTAGTTATGCATAATGACCTTCTAGTCTCGATACACCCATATATATATATGTATATATATATATATAGTTTTTTTTGTTTTTTTTTTTGCAATAGACAATAAAAATAACGCAGTTCTCCATAAAGGAGGGATGGTGGATGGAATATATATATAAATATATATAAAATAATTGTCACACAACCTGGGTGACATGCCTTGCCTGCTCACCCAGTTTTAGTGCACCTTAGTTATTCATAATGACCATCTAGTCTCGATACACCCATAAATATATATGTATATATATATAGTTTTTTTTGTTTTTTTTTTTGCAATAGACAATAAAAATAACGCAGTTCTCCATAAAGGAGGGATGGTGGATGGAATATATATATACATATATATAAAATAATTGTCACACAACTTGGGTGACATGCCTTGCCTGCTCACCCAATTTTAGTGCAACTTAGTTATCCATAATGACCAACTAGTCTCGATACACCCATATATATATATATATGTACATATATATATAGTTTTTTTATTAGCAATAGAAAAGAAAAATAACGCAGTTCTCCGTAAAGGAGGGATGGTGGATGGAATATATATATATATATATACATTTATATAAAATAATTGTCACACAACCTGGGTGACATGCCTTGCCTGCTCACCCAATTTTAGTGCACCTTAGTTATCCATACTGACCATCTAGTCTCGACACACCCATATATATATATATATATATATATATATATATATATATGTATATATATAGATATTTTTTCTTTTTCTTGTGTTTTTTTTTCGCAATGGATATTAAAAATAAAGCAGTCCTCCGTAAAGGAGGGGTGGTGGAGGGAATATATATATACATATATATATAAAATAATTGTCACACAACCTGGGTGACATGCCTTGCCTGCTCACCCAATTTTAGTGCAACTTAGTTATCCATAATGACCAACTAGTCTCGATACACCCATATATATATATATATATGTACATATATATAGTTTTTTTATTAGCAATAGAAAAGAAAAATAACGCAGTTCTCCGTAAAGGAGGGATGGTGGATGGAATATATATATATATATATATATATATATATATATATATATATATATATATATATATATATATACATTTATATAAAATAATTGTCACACAACCGGGGTGACATGCCTTGCCTGCTCACCTAATTTTAGTGCACCTTAGTTATTCATAATGACCATCTAGTCTCGATACACCCATAAATATATATGTATATATATATAGTTTTTTTATTAGCAATAGAAAAGAAAAATAACGCAGTTCTCCGTAAAGGAGGGATGGTGGATGGAATATATACATACATATATATAAAATAATTGTCACACAACCTGGGTGACATGCCTTGCCTGCTCACCCAATTTTAGTGCAACTTAGTTATCCATAATGACCAACTAGTCTCGATACACCCATAAATATATATGTATATATATAGTTTTTTTTTTTTCGCAATGGACAATAAAAATAACGCAGTTCTCCGTAAAGGAGGGATGGTGGATGGAATATATATATAAAATAATTGTCACACAACCTGGGTGACATGCCTTGCCTGCTCACCCAATTTTAGTGCACTTTAGTTATCCATACTGACCATCTAGTCTCGACACACCCATATATATATATATATATATATATATATATATATATATATATATGTATATATATATAGATATTTTTTCTTTTTCTTGTGTTTTTTTTTCGCAATGGATATTAAAAATAAAGCAGTCCTCTGTAAAGGAGGGGTGGTGGAGGGAATATATATATACATATATATATAAAATAATTGTCACACAACCTGGGTGACATGCCTTGCCTGCTCACCCAATTTTAGTGCAACTTAGTTATCCATAATGACCAACTAGTCTCGATACACCCATATATATATATATATATGTACATATATATAGTTTTTTTATTAGCAATAGAAAAGAAAAATAACGCAGTTCTCCGTAAAGGAGGGATGGTGGATGGAATATATATATATATATATATATATATATATATATATATATATACATTTATATAAAATAATTGTCACACAACCTGGGTGACATGCCTTGCCTGCTCACCCAATTTTAGTGCACTTTAGTTATCCATACTGACCATCTAGTCTCGACACACCCATATATATATATATATATATATATATATATATATATATATATATATATATATATATATATATATATATATATATATATATATATATATATATGTATATATATAGATATTTTTTCTTTTTCTTGTGTTTTTTTTTCGCAATGGATATTAAAAATAAAGCAGTCCTCCGTAAAGGAGGGATGGTGGATGGAATATATATATAAAATAATTGTCACACAACCGGGGTGACATGCCTTGCCTGCTCACCCAATTTTAGTGCACCTTAGTTATTCATAATGACCATCTAGTCTCGATACACCCATAAATATATATGTATATATATATAGTTTTTTTATTAGCAATAGAAAAGAAAAATAACGCAGTTCTCCGTAAAGGAGGGATGGTGGATGGAATATATATATATATATATACATTTATATAAAATAATTGTCACACAACCTGGGTGACATGCCTTGCCTGCTCACCCAATTTTAGTGCACTTTAGTTATCCATAATGACCATCTAGTCTCGATACACCCATGAATATATATGTATATATATATATATATATATATATATATATATATAGTTTTTCTGTTTTTTTTTTGCAATAGACAATAAAAATAACGCAGTTCTCCGTAAAGGAGGGATGGTGGATGGAATATGTATATGCATATATATAAAATAATTGTCACACAACCTGGGTGACATGCCTTGCCTGCTCACCCAATTTTAGTGCACCTCAGTTATCCATACTGACCATCTAGTCTCGACACACCCATATATATATATATATATATATATATATATATATGTATATATATAGATATTTTTTCTTTTTCTTGTGTTTTTTTTTCGCAATGGATATTAAAAATAAAGCAGTCCTCCGTAAAGGAGGGGTGGTGGAGGGAATATATATATACATTTATATAAAATAATTGTCACACAACTGGGGTGACATGCCTTGCCTGCTCACCCAATTTTAGTGCACCTTAGTTATCCATAATGACCAACTAGTCTCGATACACCCATAAATATATATATATATATGTACATATATATAGTTTTTTTATTAGCAATAGAAAAGAAAAATAACGCAGTTCTCCGTAAAGGAGGGATGGTGGATGGAATATATACATACATATATATAAAATAATTGTCACACAACCTGGGTGACATGCCTTGCCTGCTCACCCAATTTTAGTGCAACTTAGTTATCCATAATGACCAACTAGTCTCGATACACCCATAAATATATATGTATATATATAGTTTTTTTTTTTTCGCAATGGACAATAAAAATAACGCAGTTCTCCGTAAAGGAGGGATGGTGGATGGAATATATATATAAAATAATTGTCACACAACCGGGGTGACATGCCTTGCCTGCTCACCCAATTTTAGTGCACCTTAGTTATTCATAATGACCATCTAGTCTCGATACACCCATAAATATATATGTATATATATGTATTGTTTTTTTTTTTTTTTTTTTTTGCAATAGACAATAAAAATAGCGCAGTTCTCCATAAAGGAGGGATGGTGGATGGAATATATATATACATATATATAAAATAATTGTCACACAACCTGGGTGACATGCCTTGCCTGCTCACCCAATTTTAGTGCAACTTAGTTATCCATAATGACCAACTAGTCTCGATACACCCATATATATATATATATATATGTACATATATATAGTTTTTTTATTAGCAATAGAAAAGAAAAATAACACAGTTCTCCGTAAAGGAGGGATGGTGGATGGAATATATATATATATATATATATATATATATATATATATATATATATACATTTATATAAAATAATTGTCACACAACCTGGGTGACATGCCTTGCCTGCTCACCCAATTTTAGTGCACTTTAGTTATCCATACTGACCATCTAGTCTCGACACACCCATATATATATATATATATATATATATATATATATGTATATATATAGATATTTTTTCTTTTTCTTGTGTTTTTTTTTCGCAATGGATATTAAAAATAAAGCAGTCCTCCGTAAAGGAGGGATGGTGGATGGAATATATATATAAAATAATTGTCACACAACCGGGGTGACATGCCTTGCCTGCTCACCCAATTTTAGTGCACCTTAGTTATTCATAATGACCATCTAGTCTCGATACACCCATAAATATATATGTATATATATATAGTTTTTTTATTAGCAATAAAAAAGAAAAATAACGCAGTTCTCCGTAAAGGAGGGATGGTGGATGGAATATATATATATATATATATATATATATATATATATATATATATACATTTATATAAAATAATTGTCACACAACCTGGGTGACATGCCTTGCCTGCTCACCCAATTTTAGTGCACTTTAGTTATCCAGAATGACCATCTAGTCTCGATACACCCATGAATATATATGTATATATATATATATATATATATATATATATATATATATATAGTTTTTCTGTTTTTTTTTTGCAATAGACAATAAAAATAACGCAGTTCTCCATAAAGGAGGGATGGTGGATGGAATATGTATATGCATATATATAAAATAATTGTCACACAACCTGGGTGACATGCCTTGCCTGCTCACCCAATTTTAGTGCACCTTAGTTATCCATACTGACCATCTAGTCTCGATACACCCATATATATATATATATATATATATATATATATATATATATATATATATATATATATATATGTACATATATATAGTTTTTTTATTAGCAATAGAAAAGAAAAATAACGCAGTTCTCCGTAAAGGAGGGATGGTGGATGGAATATATATATATATATATATATACATTTATATAAAATAATTGTCACACAACCTGGGTGACATGCCTTGCCTGCTCACCCAGTTTTAGTGCACCTTAGTTATCCATAATGACCATCTAGTCTCGATACACCCATAAATATGTATGTATATATATATATATATATATATATAGTTTTTTTATTTTTTTCGTAATGGACAATAAAAATAACGCAGTTCTCCGTAAAGGAGGGATGGTGGATGGAATATATATATACATATATACATTTATATAAAATAATTGTCACACAACCTGGGTGACATGCCTTGCCTGCTCACCCAGTTTTAGTGCACCTTAGTTATCCATACTGACCATCTAGTCTCGATACACCCATAAATATATATACTGAACAAAAATATAAACGCAACACTCTTGTTTCTGCTCCCATTTTTCATGAGATGGACTTAAAGACCTACAATTCATTCCAGATACACAATATTACCATTTCTCTCAAACATTTCTCACAAATCAGTCTAAATGTGTGATAGTGAGCACTTCTGCTTTGCTGAGATAATCCATCCCACCTCACAGGTGTGCCACATCAAGATGCTGATCTGACATCATGGGTAGTGCACAGGTGTACCTTATACTGCCCACAATAAAAGGCCACCCTGGAATGTGCAGTTTTTTGCTTTATTGGGGGTCTGGGGACTCAGAACCGGTCAGTATCTGGTGTGACCACCATTTGCCTCATACAATGCAACACATCTTCTTCGCATAGAGTTTATCAGATTGTCAATTGTGGCCTGTGGAATGTTGGTCCACTCCTCTTCAATGGCTGTGCGAAGTTGTTGGATATTAGTGGGAACTGGTACACGCTGTCGTATACGCCGGTCAAGCACATCCCAAACATGCTCAACGGGTGACATGTCCGGTGAGTATGCTGGCCATGCAAGAACTGGGACATTTTCAGCTTCCAAGAACTGTGTACAGATCCTTGCAACATGGGGCCGTGCATCATCTGTCTGAGTGGCTGGTCTCAGACGATCTTGGAGGTGAACCTGCTGGATGTGGAGGTCCTGGGCTGGTGTGGTTACACGTGGTCTGCGGTTGTGAGGCCGGTTGGATGTACTGCCATATTCTCTGAAACGCCTTTGGAGACGGCTTATGGTTGAGAAATGAACATTCAATGCACGAGCAACAGATCTGGTTGACATTCCTGCTGTCAGCATGCCAATTGCACGCTCCCTCAATGCTTGTGGCATCTGTGGCATTTTGCTGTGAGACAAAACTGCACATTCCAGGGTGGCCTTTTATTGTGGGCAGTATAAGGTACACCTGTGCACTACCCATGATGTCAGATCAGCATCTTGATGTGGCACACCTGTGAGGTGGGATGGATTATCTCAGCAAAGCAGAAGTGCTCACTATCACACATTTAGACTGATTTGTGAGAAATGTTTGAGAGAAATGGTAATATTGTGTATCTGGAATGAATTGTAGATCTTTAAGTCCATCTCATGAAAAATGGGAGCAAAAACAAAAGTGTTGCGTTTATATTTTTGTTCAGTGTATGTATATGTATACATATAGTTTTTTTTGTGTTTGTGAAAACGGGTCTTTAATCGGGGAAACGGAGCGGGTAGAGCAGGACGGAACGCAGGCATTGACAAACTACAATGACGGACAGGGCAAACAGGTAAGACCAGGACTTAAAATAGGTCATGACTAATCAAAGTAATCGGGCAAAGCAGGAGACGATCAGGGAAGCACACGTGGGTAATCAGGGGGCGTGGCACACACGAGGAGCGGACAAGCCGGGCATATATGTATATCTATATAAAACCTCATTAATGAGGGACAGGGAACAGAACGGACAGACAGAACTGGCACAGGGGAAGGAGCCAGGACAAGACTTGACATAAGACAGGAAAGGCAGAGAAACAGATCAGAAAGGGGGACACGGAGGGAACAGGCAGGACAAAAGGACCGGGAGTGAACGAAGGGAACATCGGGGAAAGAGGAGCAGAAGCCAGAGGGACGAGGGACAAAGAGAGGAGGGACAGAGACAGGAGGAACAAAGCGAGGGGGAGCAGAGGCAGGAGGGACAAAGACGGGAGGCCAGGGAGAGAAGGAGGGGGAACCAAGAGGAGCCCGAGGGAGACCCAGCGGGCGACGGGAGGCAGCCGGAAGGGCTGCAGGCGGCCGGGAGGCCGGAGCCGGAGGGGCCGAGGAGACGGGGTGAGGGACAGACGCAGGGACGAAGGAGGGAGTCGGAGGGGAGACCAGGGAAGGGGACGAAGGAGCTGGAAGGGACCCTGGCGAGGGCAAGGAGAGAGGGGGAGCCGCAGCAGACGGCGACGTCCTCCGACACGCCAGAGCGGGAGGACCAGCAGGCGAATGAGGAGCCGCCGTCGGGGGGCCCGCAGGCAACCGATAAGACGCCGGAGGAGGGACCGAGGCAGGGCGACGAGGCCGCGGAGGGGGACCCGCAGACGACAGCCGACCCGGAGGGCCAGGACCCGCAGGTGCCGACCAAGCCCTAGCGCCGGCGAGGGAGGGCGAGCCAGGGGGCTGGGCGGGTGGGACCCCAGCCGTGCGTCTGTGTCCTCTCCCCTTATGGGACACAGACATAAGGACCTGCGGCCGGGGTCGGGCTCGTCGGGGTGAGGGTACCAGAGTCACAGGGGGAGAAGGGACTGGAGTGGGGCCAGGGACTGGAGCTGCAGGCTGCAGAGGGGGCGCCTGCCCGGGAGCTGCAGGCAGGGAAAGCGCCTCGGACGTGGGCGCGGTAGCTGCAGGCAGCGGAGACGGCTGCTCGGGCTCTGGGGCCGCAGGGGGCACTTATTTTATTATATAAAATAAGTGTCACACAACCGGGGTGACATGCCTTGCCTGCTTGTGGGATGAGGAAGACTCAGGGACTGGAAATGGGATTAAAACTGAAGATGTGCTCATTCCTTTGTGTATTTACAAATTTTCCTTCCGTCAGACATGAGGAGTTTGCTGCTATATTTGGCACTAATAGAGATTCTGATGCTGCTATTTTTATTGTCTATTAGTTTGTTATTATTTACAAGTTCTGTTGTGTTTTTGCATTTTTCTCTTCTGGTTAATTAACTGCTGTCTGTTTGCTGTGAAGTATGAGTGTGGTGAGTAAGACTCAGGGACTGGAAGTGGGATTACAACTAAAGATAACATGCTTATTCCTTTTTGTATTGTTTACAAATTTCCTTCCGTCAAACATGAGGAGTTTGCTGCTATATTGTGCACTAACAGAGATTCTGATGCTGCTATTTTTATTGTTTATAAATGTGTTATTGTTTCCAAGTTGAGTATTCAATAAATGCTAAATTGAGAAATTTTGTGTATCGTTTGTTATTATTAGTGTGATATTTTACCATGCAAATAGAGGGGAAAACGTCCAATTATCGGCCAAAAAAAATCAGCAGCATATATCGGCCATCGCCTGACCCTTGACTTGAAAAACCCATATCGGTCGACCTCTAGTAACAGTACATTCTGTCCAATTCATCCATCGAGTTAAGTCACACACCCACTTGAGGGGGCACTCCGGCAGACGTGAGGATGGGGATGTTCTTTCCGCTATAACATCCACTGCAGAAGTACATCTCGCTCCTGTTCACAGGGCTTACTTCAATGATGAAGCAGGGCTGGTTGTCTGGACAAGAAGTTGTCCTGCTGCTGGGTCTCGGTGCCGTTTTTCCACCTAAGCTTGAAGGTGGAAATGTGTTCCAACTTGGTCCCTGGGACTGCAGCATAGCCAAACATCGCGAGCAGCGTCGGCCACACCCACCACCAGAACCATCACACCGTCCTATACACATAAAGAAGAACTAAAACATAGAGTGTTGTGACAATCTATGCGTTAATGTTTGGCAGCATAGGTGATTCATTAAAATTATACCGAAGAATGGAAAATGTGATATTTAGAATATTTTTTGCCATTTAGTAGCTAATTTAAGCACTTACCCAATGCCTCAATTTGTTTTAGGTCAGTAATGTCTGAGCCAAAAGAATGAATGTATGAATTTAATACAATTCACCCACTCCCACCCACACACAAATCTGAAATTCAATTTAAGACACTTCTTAAACATTAGTGCATTAACAAAAAAGGAAAATCTTAAGAGATTCAGTAGGATTTTCTATGTTAGACTTAAGCTAATAGTTCAATAGTTTTTACATATTTCAATATACCAATTTGACTTTAATGTTGAAACAGATGCTAAAACATGGAATAATTTCATAACTAGAGAAACATGTTATTCACAAACACTAGCAAAGGTAGCTTATAGTTAAGCTTACTTAAGTCAGCAAGTCAGGCTACAGTGTGTAAGAATAGTCGTAAACGATAATTTGTCTCAGTCTTACATGACAGAATAAGTAAACAGAAAATATAAAATGGCTGAAACAGCGTCATTAACGCCAGCTACAGTAGAGGCGCAGAAAAGGTGTCATGACTGAAGTATTCCCAAACTCTGGAAGACCGTATGCGAGCCTTTTTTGCCGCGTGTTTCTCCAGAGGCTCCGGAGCTCCGCTGGTTGACACAGCCATGTTGGTTCATGTGCAGGGGGACGAGCGGCAAATTTCTTTTTTGCAGGGTGGTAGGTGATGTCTCATTAATATTTATGAGAGAAGTGCTACATGATTGGCCAGTGCATGCCTTACAAAATGGTGCGGCACTGCATCCAAGCCTGCGGCACTCAGAGTCACAAATACAGTGGAAACCATTTGTAGTAATTACGTCTGTCTGGCTGATTTCCAACTAATTGATATTTGTATATTTATTACATGAATATAAGGTAATATAAGGTAATAGAAGAGGTATTTAATGGTTTTCCATCTGAGGAATTTGCAAAAAACTGCAGTGCATGATGGGTCGGACCTAAAGGCTGCCTTAACGTCCTCATCTGTATGACGACATACATCAAGACTAGGAAGGTGCATAATGTTCATGTCTGGTTGCGTTTGTTGGTCCAGAAAGTAATTCAATTTCGCCATGTAGGTTACGTTCTTAAAAACTGCTTGGATATAGCCCGATTATATGCTGTGGGCCTTTTAATTTCTTTGTTTACCAGGTAGGCTACCTTCTTTAAACTGCGTTTTGTTAGACTACATATTTAGGGAGGTCTTTATAAATTTATAGTAGTCTTCATAAATATGTACATAGTTTAGCCTAACCCAGCCACTTAAGGGAGAAAGCCAGCTCAACTAGGTGTCGGTCCCAAGCCCGGATTAATGGGGAGGGTTGGCGTCAAGAAATAAAGAGACTGTATCTTCACTGCATGACTGATGTCAAAATGTGTGAAATATGTGGTTGTATTAATAAATGCATTAAAGTAGGTTAATGATTCTGTGCTGTCTAAATTGTATAGAAAATTTCTACGTATAGCCAAACAAATCTCCTCCTGTTTGAAAAGGCATAGAAAAAGCAATTTAGCCACTAAAACTTTACAGTTTTTGTGAGGGACAGTCGAATTCTCTCGTTTCTCTCGTCAAGTTTTTTTGTGATCCTGCACCTACACTTTGCCGGCCCCAGGAGGATGGGCTCCCCCTTTGAGTTTGGTCCCTCCCAAGGTTTCTTCCTTCTTGGGAGTTTTTCCATGCTATCGGCGCCTATGGCTTACTCACTGGGGGCTTTGGGTGGGCATGATATAAAGCAAAGCATTTTCCCTCCCAGTTTCCTCCTCTGGTCCACATTGCAGGACCATCAGCCATCAGAAACAGCCAGACGGTCTCCTTCAGCTTCTTTAGTGTCCTTGGAAGCCAAGGCAGTTTTAGGTCTGAGAAGAGGTTTATCAGAAGGACACATATTACGTCGTTTGTCCTGAAATGTAACATGGGGAGGAAAAGTTAAGCGGTTTAGTCAGATTGGAGTCGTTTATTCAGCAGTGGCAGCGCCAGTGACTTAATGCTACAGGTGCTATAGGGGAGTGAGATTATTTAGACCGGGTGCTTTAGCTTTTCAGCTTATGTAGATGGTGTATAGAAGCACACAGCACGATAAGCTACAGCATGGATAAAATAGGATAAAATATAAAATTCTAACGTCTAGCTCACAGAGCCTCTATGTGTACTTTGAAGAAAAAATACACTACAAGTATGCTGTAAAAACCGCAAAAATGTCTTACACAATATACAGATTTTACAGATAGTTAAAGAAAAAATGAAACCAATATTTTGGGGGTGCTGTGGGGGTACTATGGTCATTGGAGGAGGAGCTAGAGCCCCCCCCCCAAGCTTTTCCTTGGTGCTGCCACTGTTGTTCAGATTAAAAGTAACATTGTCATTAATAAACAGTACTCTGATCAAATTTTTGCATGTACAAACACAATCAAAGTTTAACCACATGTTTAGACACAATTCACACACCTGTTACATTTCCATAATGCTAAGACTCTCTACACTTACTTCATCCACTTTCTTGTTTGGTACACAGTCATTTGATGGATGTGTAAGATCATTACCAGACCGTCTGCTGCAAACTCTACAGTTAATGAATGGCTGCAAAAACACACAGACACACAAAAACAGTATTTAAAGAGTGGTGGGCAATAAATACAGTGAGAGAAGGTGTAGTAAAGATATATCTAATGATTTAAGGCAGAGCTGCTGGAGTGCAGGGTTTAATGACACAGAACAATTTTAGAGGAAAGAGCTTCCAAAGCAGGGTCACCATAAGGCTATATTATACAAAGCAAGTTCATCTAAAAGTATGAACAACAAATCCCGTTTAACTGAACACTGCTCTGTATTAAAATACTGTCCTCCGATCAAGCTAAGTGGTCCTGTAGTTCACTATTTAAAGAGGTAAATTTAAAGGGTAATTCACACTGCACATCTACCCTGCTCTGACCAGGTTTAATTACTGGCTTTCTAATTAAAACAAGAGTTAAGTCCTGCCCTTTCACCACAAAACACCACACTGCCATTTAAGGCTGATTTCAACAATGAGTTTTAGTTAACCTGGCTCGATTGAGTTAACTCTGGGTATGTAAAACCCGCTTTGTAGTACAGCCCACAGGTCTTTAAATAAGGCCAGCTAGGGTTCATAGCTCGAAGCATAATCTACAGGTCACCCCTCAGATGATTAGCATTTGCTTCTGCCTGGTAATCCAGCCTTTAAGCCTGTAAACCTACTAAAATTTGAGAATAAGGTGAAGGAACTGGCTCTTTGAGGCCACCTATGTATTTGTTACTTTATTGTTGGCTAACTTTCCCCCGCAGGGCATCAAAAAAGTTAACATGAACCTAAATTAATTTGCTAACTGATATGTCCAATGCTCACAGTCACAGTGACTCTTTACTTACCCTCTTGTCCATGAAAATACAGTCAGCCCGATGGTCTGTTGCAGTTGACTTTGGACATTTTGTTGCTCTCAAGAGAATCTCAATGTCAATGTATTCACTGCTGATCTAAATCACATAAACACGTTATATACAAAATTGCCTACAACTGTTTTAAAGGCAATATAACAAACAATAATCACCCAAAAAATGGCAAACTGTCACAGACTTGACTGCAGCAGATTCAGAGAGAAACTGTGAGAAGGTAAAATTGACCAGGGCTGAGATATACAACCATCACTTTCATTGTGAAGAGACATTAAGCATCATATGCATTGAAATTAAAACATCAAAATCAATGTGATACTCATTAGTTCAGCTTGCAGATGATGAAAGTTTCACACTTTTGTAAACACTTTCTCAGCAGTTACCTTCGGACGGCCCTGGATGTTATAGAAATTCATGTGCTGACGGGTTCCTTGATGAGCATTTTCGACTGCGAGTTTAATGGCCGTCTTGTGAGTGCAGGGAGACTGTGGTAATCTTGCTGGGCCTCTGTGGAGATAAGCAGAGCTCCATAAGCCAAAACCAGAAGCAGCAGGCGGGTCATCTTCCTCTCAGCTTTGAAGGGAGAAGCAGGACTGAGGACACTGATCTGTGGTCCCCTTATCCAGCACGTCCAGGGGCGTGTCCTTCACTCGAAACAAACAGACCTTTGAACAACATTGGAAAACTCTTCAGGATGAATTGAGGCAGGTGGTCAAGTGGGTTTATTGTTATTTCAGCAATATACACAGTACACAGTGAAAGGAAACATTGTTCCTCCTGGACCACGGTGCAACACAAAGAAGAAAAACAGAAACAACACAAGATGACACAAGTGCGGGCAAGATAGAACTATACAGAGTGAAAGGAGCACAAACAGAGGGAGAAAGTGCAAGATAAACACAAGAGCAACAATACAATACTACAGGACAAGACAGCGCAGTCAAGAACACAGAGTGCAGCCAGAGCTAACCTGAATAGGGGCATCAAGGTTGCCAGGCAGGCAGAGAAACAGAAAATAGAGGTCTACTTCACATACAACAACCCACAGTGGGTGTGGCAGGGAATACAACACATTACAAACTTCAAAGGCAACAACACCGTCACTGTTAACAGCAACGCCCTTTTAGCAAAGGAGCTAAACAGCTTCTTTGCTCGTCTGGAGGAACACAGAGCAGACATAGCCACACTGCCCCCTCCCCCAATCTCCAGCACTCACAGACTCCCTCTGCAGGAACACCACGCGAGAAGGCACATTGCATCTCTAGGTGTGTGGAGTTTAAGACAAGGCAAGTGATGCTACGATAATATAATTCCTTGGTAAGACCCCACCTAGAATATTGTGTGCGGGTTTGGTTACCATACCTTAAGAAGGACATTGCTGCCTTGGAAAAGGTGCAACGTAGGGCAACGAGAATGATTCCTGGTCTTAGAGGAATGTCTAATGAGGAGAGGTTAGCTGAGCTGAATCTGTTTAGCCTCGAGCAAAGGAGACTAAGGGGGGACATAATCCAGGTGTTTAAGATTCTAACAGGTCTGGATGCTGTTCAGCCAAATGGCTATTTCAATGTTAGTTTAAATACCAGAACTCGTGGCCATAAGTGGAAATTAGCTGGAGAACATTTTAAAACGAATTTGATGAAGCATTTCTGTACACAGCGTGTAGTTAGAGTATGGAATAGTCTTCCTGTTATTGTAACACAAGCTAAAACCCTGGGTTCTTTTAAATCAGAGCTAGATAAGATTTTTGAGCTATTAGCTAAGTTCTCCTCAAAGGAGCTTGATGGGCCGAATGGCCTCCTCTCATTTGTAAATCTCTTTGGTTCTTATGAGTCAGCTTACAGAGATGAGGTCCAGAAACTGATAGGTTGGAGTTCAGCAAACAATTTGGCACTAAACAGCACAAAGACAAAGGAATCACTGACTTCAGGAAGGATGGAGGCGACACTGGCCTGCCTAGATGGATGGATGGATGTTTTTATTGACATTGTAAGTACAATGAGATTTAGTTTGGAACGCGCCAGCAGCTACACAGTATATTTACAATTATATAGATTGTGAGGCATAAAATAAGGTGTGAGTAATATAACATAACGACATAATATAAGTAATCATTAATTAATCATTACAGATGGTATGAGGTGTGAACCGCTAGGCTGCTATGGCATGTTTGGTATCAAACCGATGGAAAATCACTCCAGTTTCCAAATCTGGTCAGTGGTTACCACGAAAGTGAATATATCAAAAGTTACACCAGCCTAATGAAAATCATCAATACAAGGGAAATCACTCTGGTCATAAATCTCAAAAGGACTGATACAGACCCCCTTCCGAAAGCCCGCCAAATGGATGGTCAGCCATTGGTCCAGGAGTCGAATTCCTGGTCACTCCTATTCACGAACTTTACACTATAAAACCTGGCACCTCAGAACAAAGCCAGGAGAGGAGAAACAGAAGGGAGGAGAAAACAAAAGACCATCAGCACGAAGAGAGGCAGAGAACATCAGCCCAAGAGAAGAGAAGCCCACAAGAAGCCCTCCTGAAGCCTATCAGTGAAGACCCAGCTGGACAGAGAACTGCAACCAAGCCCAAGCTTCACCAGGAGAGGGAATCAGAGGGGCTCCACTCCAACAACCGCTGCAAACACCGCGCCTCCCTGAGTGCCATCACCCATCAGCTCATCAGCCTCCGCAACCAACTGCCAAGACCCCCCCCCCCCCACTCTGCAACCAAGTAAACAAACTTCCTTTCATTTATAACAACCTAAACTCCTATTCACCTGCTATATTACTTTAGGACAGTATTTCCACAAATTGCTTGCTTTGCAGAACAGTATTTTCCCTTTTAAGGTTACTCATTTTAAATCTGGTCATTGCATTTTCATGATTACATTGTTTGTGTCCACTCCGTTATTTCGTGTTTATTGTTTGTTAGGTGTAATGTCTGTCTTATGTTAGTTATAGGAATAAATGCATGTCTTTTACACAACTTCAGCCTCCGTTCATTGAGTGCTCACAAGAATCCCTGCCTGTGCGATCTACGCTCTGAAACCTCAAATTCGCCTGAAATATCGCGAGACTCTCTCTCATTGGCCGTGAGGGGAGCTTCGCTACCGATCGTTTACATTACCTGGTGACGCAGCTCGTTGGACAAGCCTTCTATTCTAACCCAGGTTATTACGTGATACTGGTTATTAATGAGTTCCATTTAAGTCACACATTAACAGACTCACGGTGTTTCGCAATTGAGTTTGAGCCGACCATTCAGCATAAAAATTGGTTAATAATCACAAGGCACAAGGTTTAAACTTATTCTGAGCACACAATTTAAACTTTTTATGACCGAACGTGCAGTGAAGAAGCGCTACTGTCAACTGGTTGCAAAAGTCGCACTCATGGCAATCTGAAGGCATTTAAGCGGGATCATATGGGCTTATTATAGTTATTTTTATTTCTATTATTAGTAGTTATATTATTTTGTTTTATTTTCGGTGATTTCATTGTAGTTCTTTCGTATTAAACTGCAGTAAACTTTAACCCTATGTCTGACGAGATTCTCAGATGTAGCGCTTTGTTTCCAGGTTCAATTCGGACGAGTGTCTCCGTTTCTATATATCCTGGGAGAGATCTCTCTATTAGCGAACGGGAATACTTGTTATGAGGTTCTAACCTAAATTATGTTGCGCTTGGACATAAGACCGATAGCTTAGTTACCTATCAGGATCATACTCGTATGTGTGTGCCTGCTTTAGACAAAGCAAGTTTAACACAACTTTGCGCTGTGAGCCAAGTGTGTGTCATTTAGAAATTGGGAGTCTCCTGTGCTTGAGACCCGCCGTGGTTAAGCACCATTTGCGACGAGATATAGTGCACTCACAATTTAAATCTGTCGCCGTAACGCGTGCGCCGTCTCGCTTCAGTAATTGTTTTAAGGGGTGATGACGAAGATGACGAATTTACTTTCCTGAAGAGGAGCAGGATGGGTCACGCGTTCTGTAAGATTTGTCTCCCACGGGGAAGGAACGATGTCAGTCGGCATGAAAAATCCAAGTCATTAGTGAATGACAGAGCCGCATGAGTGAACATGAAAAATTAATAGAAAATAAATGACAAATGGTTATTTTATATTTTATATATTTTATATATTTATATTTATATTATATTTTATATAATTTATATTATTTTATATTTCCTGTCTTAAAATGTAAGGGATACTGGAGCCTGGTTGCGGTGGTGGGATGGCTCACGGCGGGTGCCGGAAAATTTCCTTTATTTTCAAATCCAAACCTTGACAGGTATGCTGCTGTTCCAAATCATGGGTGCATGTTACAAGTGTCCCCAAGATCAGGGTGCAGTTTACTCTGCAACTCCAATGGAGGGGGACGGGGTTGTCCGTCAAGTTCACCGAACAGAGTTGCGTCCAGTACCACAGGGGGTTGTTATGTCAGGGGAAGATGTTCTGGTAATGTCTCCTGAGTCTGGGTTGCCCACAGGGGCAACAGAAATGGAATCGGATGAGGACTCTGTGATTTTACGGGGACAGGGCTGGTGGGAGGGGTCGCAATAGAGCATCCACAAGTAGGCCTCGTATAATGGAGGAGGTTATGTCCCCCCCGAGGTGTAGAGACCAGTTAAACGTTCGGTGAGGTCCACCACTGGTCATCATACCAACCCTTATAAGTTACCACGGTCAGTGAATGATCGTTCGGTTGGGGAGGAAGACCAGTGGTTTGGGGATAGAATTCTTAGCTGTGATCGTTGGGTCATCAATTTCATTTTGGGGGATGGATTGTAGCCAGGCAATTATAGGCAGGTATAGGAACTGCAGTTCGGACTGGAGGCATAGCCGGGGCGAGATGGCTGTGCATGTTCCGATGGTAGGGCATATTGGCAAAGGAGCAGGCACGGGAAAGACAGGCAGGGTCCTGATAGATTTGGTGGAGCATCGGCGGGCATATTGAATTTGCAGTGTAGCAGCCTTTCTGTTTGCTTGTTTCAGGGGTGAACAATCTTATCCGCAAAGGGCCGGTGTGTATGCAGGTTTTCGCTGCAACTCCCTAATTAGATTTCTAATTAGAGGACTGATTAGCTGAAGAGTCCTCATACCTGGTTTTGAAGAGCTGACCTAAAGGTTACCCCAAAAACCTGTTTTTTTTTTGTTTGAATGGGGCAGTGAGTCATGGGGTAAACTACTGTTCTTTAGGGGTTTTCAAGGTGGAATTACGGGTCGATAATTTTAAGGATCAGGTTGTAAACCTCCCTGGTGTTGCTTTAATATGTTTTATCTGAGGTTGTATCGTGTATTATCAAGCCAGCCGGCTTAGTGGCCTCGGGAGCGGGGTTTAGTGGGAGCAGCTGGCTAGTTTTATTTTCTTTTTTGTTTGTGTCTTTTTCTTTGTTGTATGTATATTTTGGGTTCATTATTAGGCAGGCTGGGCCTTTTGGCACCTGTAGTCTGGGTGCTGGATTGCCCATAGGGGTCTTTTTTATTGCTGTGATTTGCTGTGTCATTCACTAGTGTGATTTGTGCTGGATGTGTTTTTAAGGTTGTGCTGTGGCGTGTACCTGAGCAAACTTTGGGCAACCTGTTCTCTTGTTGGCTTTATTGACAAAGGGTGGATTAGTCTAATTACGGCCTGCTACAAATAGCTGCATATAACGTATAAAAAAAATCACCTTATGGGTGCTCCGTAGGGTAGCAAGATCTTGAGTTTTTTTTACAGTACTCGGGTACGTTTTAAAATTTTCGACCAATCAGCAAACATTATTCTGACAGCATAGCTGGGAAACCAATGAAAAGTGAGTGCAACGTTCTAGAACTTGACTTCGGGTTGACGCTCCCTATAAAAGAGCTGGGTACTGCTTCAAGGCGTTCAGTTGGCGCTACCTCCTGATAGAGTAGCACTGTACGGCTCTTGTTCCGTAAAACAACATCAAAAGGATGAAAAAAAAAACAATATTTAAAGAAGACGAAAAAAATCAATTTTTAAAGAAGACGAAAAAAACATCGTCTAAAAAAATAAGCCAAAAAAATAATATCCGAAGAAGGAAAAACATGCAAAGTAAAAAAAAACAAACAAAAATAAAAAACAATATCCAACGAAGAAGGAAAAAAACATCCAAAGGGAGAAAAGAAGAACTGAAGGGCCAACGAGGTAGGAGGAAATACAAATTTCGTTTCAGCACCGTTGGAGTGCCAAGCCGTGAAAAGCATTTGGCCAGAAGACAAGGTAAGTGTTGTATCTGTTATTTTAAAACAGCGCTTTTCAAAATGCTGCTTTATAATCGTTTGAGATCGTTAGCCAGTGTGACAGCTGAAGGCTTTTTGAGTTTACCAACATAAAGTTTTATTTCTGTATTAGGACATTGTCAGGAACAATGATGTGTTCATCGCTATGATGTGGTCAAAAAGCGATGCATTGAATCTTAGAAACATTTGTGATTTTTCAAACGATGCTTTTCCTTTTATTTAATCAGTAAAATTTCCATCGGTTTTATATAGTGCCCCTTGAAATATGTCTTTAGCTCATTTTCCGGGCATTTTACTAGAATGCATCCTGAGAAATACACAAGCTCTGCTGCATTTCCGTGCCTCGATGTTTAGTGCCGAGTATAATTGTTGCAGTTGCCTTTTATATATTCCATGAGACCTGTTGGTACCAAGAGAAGTGTGAGACTGTCAGGGTGAATTTATCATACAATCGCACGCATAAATACCTGAGGGTTGCCAGTCCTTTTGCGTTGTTACAGGAGGACTAGAGCTGACGAGTGTGTTTCTACACACTATCAAGGGCATTGTAGTACAGTTTTCTCAGGTGGGAGAATGCTGCCGATCTCCTATTTGACAATACAGCCCTTGATATATTAGAATATTACAGAACTAGAAGCCTTTTGCAAGGAAGAATGTGAGAAAATCCCAAGTACAAGAACTGAAAGCCTTTCAGCTGGCTATAAGAAGCGCTTGTAAGCTGTGATATCTGGCAGAGGAGGTGTTACTAAGTACTGATTACGTAGGGTGCCCAAACTTTTGCAGAGTGCCATAATAATGTTTTTATTTTGTAATTTTGTTCAATTTATGGCATAAAAAGTAACTATTCATCAATGTTTGCTGAAAATATTGTGTATTTTTCCCCCAGTTCCTAAAGAGACTGTATTAACTGATATTGTTGCTTTTGTAATTGAAAAGATGTTATTTGTCAAGGGGTGCCAAACCTTTGCATAAGACTGTACACAGTGTGTGTATGTGTTTATGTGAGTGTGTGTCTGTGTGTGTGTGTGTATATATATATATGTGTGTGTGTGTATATATTTCTGTATATGCATGTGTATATATATATTTATATATAGTTCACACACATTCAAACTTATTTGAATACACATTCAAAATTATTTTTATTATTATTATTTTCGTTTTTTTTTTTTTTTGTGTTTTAAAATTTTTTATTTTTGCAATGGAAATAAAAATAAAGCAGTCCTCCGTAGAGGAGGGGTGGTGGAGGGAATATATATATATATATACATATATATAAAATAATTGTCACACAACTGGGGTGACATGCCTTTCCTGCTCACCCAATTTTAGTGCACTTTAGTTATGCATAATGACCTTCTAGTCTCGATACACCCATATATATATATGTATATATATATATAGTTTTTTTTGTTTTTTTTTTTGCAATAGACAATAAAAATAACGCAGTTCTCCATAAAGGAGGGATGGTGGATGGAATATATATATACATATATATAAAATAATTGTCACACAACCTGGGTGACATGCCTTGCCTGCTCACCCAGTTTTAGTGCACCTTAGTTATTCATAATGACCATCTAGTCTCGATACACCCATAAATATATATGTATATATATATAGTTTTTTTTGTTTTTTTTTTTGCAATAGACAATAAAAATAACGCAGTTCTCCATAAAGGAGGGATGGTGGATGGAATATATATATACATATATATAAAATAATTGTCACACAACTTGGGTGACATGCCTTGCCTGCTCACCCAATTTTAGTGCAACTTAGTTATCCATAATGACCAACTAGTCTCGATACACCCATATATATATATATATGTACATATATATATAGTTTTTTTATTAGCAATAGAAAAGAAAAATAACGCAGTTCTCCGTAAAGGAGGGATGGTGGATGGAATATATATATATATATATACATTTATATAAAATAATTGTCACACAACCTGGGTGACATGCCTTGCCTGCTCACCCAATTTTAGTGCACCTTAGTTATCCATACTGACCATCTAGTCTCGACACACCCATATATATATATATATATATATATATATATATATGTATATATATAGATATTTTTTCTTTTTCTTGTGTTTTTTTTTCGCAATGGATATTAAAAATAAAGCAGTCCTCCGTAAAGGAGGGGTGGTGGAGGGAATATATATATACATATATATATAAAATAATTGTCACACAACCTGGGTGACATGCCTTGCCTGCTCACCCAATTTTAGTGCAACTTAGTTATCCATAATGACCAACTAGTCTCGATACACCCATATATATATATATATATGTACATATATATAGTTTTTTTATTAGCAATAGAAAAGAAAAATAACGCAGTTCTCCGTAAAGGAGGGATGGTGGATGGAATATATATATATATATATATATATATATATATATATATATATATATATATATATACATTTATATAAAATAATTGTCACACAACCTGGGTGACATGCCTTGCCTGCTCACCCAATTTTAGTGCACTTTAGTTATCCATACTGACCATCTAGTCTCGACACACCCATATATATATATATATATATATATATATATATATATATATGTATATATATATAGATATTTTTTCTTTTTCTTGTGTTTTTTTTTCGCAATGGATATTAAAAATAAAGCAGTCCTCCGTAAAGGAGGGGTGGTGGAGGGAATATATATATACATATATATATAAAATAATTGTCACACAACCTGGGTGACATGCCTTGCCTGCTCACCCAATTTTAGTGCAACTTAGTTATCCATAATGACCAACTAGTCTCGATACACCCATATATATATATATATATATGTACATATATATAGTTTTTTTATTAGCAATAGAAAAGAAAAATAACGCAGTTCTCCGTAAAGGAGGGATGGTGGATGGAATATATATATATATATATATATATATATATATATATATATATATATATATACATTTATATAAAATAATTGTCACACAACCTGGGTGACATGCCTTGCCTGCTCACCCAATTTTAGTGCACTTTAGTTATCCATACTGACCATCTAGTCTCGACACACCCATATATATATATATATATATATATATATATATATATATATGTATATATATATAGATATTTTTTCTTTTTCTTGTGTTTTTTTTTCGCAATGGATATTAAAAATAAAGCAGTCCTCCGTAAAGGAGGGATGGTGGATGGAATATATATATAAAATAATTGTCACACAACCGGGGTGACATGCCTTGCCTGCTCACCCAATTTTAGTGCACCTTAGTTATTCATAATGACCATCTAGTCTCGATACACCCATAAATATATATGTATATATATATAGTTTTTTTATTAGCAATAGAAAAGAAAAATAACGCAGTTCTCCGTAAAGGAGGGATGGTGGATGGAATATATATATATATATACATTTATATAAAATAATTGTCACACAACCTGGGTGACATGCCTTGCCTGCTCACCCAATTTTAGTGCACTTTAGTTATCCAGAATGACCATCTAGTCTCGATACACCCATGAATATATATGTATATATATATATATATAGTTTTTCTGTTTTTTTTTTGCAATAGACAATAAAAATAACGCAGTTCTCCGTAAAGGAGGGATGGTGGATGGAATATGTATATGCATATATATAAAATAATTGTCACACAACCTGGGTGACATGCCTTGCCTGCTCACCCAATTTTAGTGCACCTCAGTTATCCATACTGACCATCTAGTCTCGACACACCCATATATATATATATATATATATATATATATATATGTATATATATAGATATTTTTTCTTTTTCTTGTGTTTTTTTTTCGCAATGGATATTAAAAATAAAGCAGTCCTCCGTAAAGGAGGGGTGGTGGAGGGAATATATATATACATTTATATAAAATAATTGTCACACAACTGGGGAGACATGCCTTGCCTGCTCACCCAATTTTAGTGCACCTTAGTTATCCATAATGACCAACTAGTCTCGATACACCCATAAATATATATATATATATGTACATATATATAGTTTTTTTATTAGCAATAGAAAAGAAAAATAACGCAGTTCTCCGTAAAGGAGGGATGGTGGATGGAATATATACATACATATATATAAAATAATTGACACACAACCTGGGTGACATGCCTTGCCTGCTCACCCAATTTTAGTGCAACTTAGTTATCCATAATGACCAACTAGTCTCGATACACCCATAAATATATATGTATATATATAGTTTTTTTTTTTTTCGCAATGGACAATAAAAATAACGCAGTTCTCCGTAAAGGAGGGATGGTGGATGGAATATATATATAAAATAATTGTCACACAACCGGGGTGACATGCCTTGCCTGCTCACCCAATTTTAGTGCACCTTAGTTATTCATAATGACCATCTAGTCTCGATACACCCATAAATATATATGTATACATATGTATTGTTTTTTTTTTTTTTTTTTTTTGCAATAGACAATAAAAATAGCGCAGTTCTCCATAAAGGAGGGATGGTGGATGGAATATATATATACATATATATAAAATAATTGTCACACAACCTGGGTGACATGCCTTGCCTGCTCACCCAATTTTAGTGCAACTTAGTTATCCATAATGACCAACTAGTCTCGATACACCCATATATATATATATATATATATGTACATATATATAGTTTTTTTATTAGCAATAGAAAAGAAAAATAACACAGTTCTCCGTAAAGGAGGGATGGTGGATGGAATATATATATATATATATATATATATATATATATATATATATATATATATATATACATTTATATAAAATAATTGTCACACAACCTGGGTGACATGCCTTGCCTGCTCACCCAATTTTAGTGCACTTTAGTTATCCATACTGACCATCTAGTCTCGACACACCCATATATATATATATATATATATATATATATGTATATATATAGATATTTTTTCTTTTTCTTGTGTTTTTTTTTCGCAATGGATATTAAAAATAAAGCAGTCCTCCGTAAAGGAGGGATGGTGGATGGAATATATATATAAAATAATTGTCACACAACCGGGGTGACATGCCTTGCCTGCTCACCCAATTTTAGTGCACCTTAGTTATTCATAATGACCATCTAGTCTCGATACACCCATAAATATATATGTATATATATATAGTTTTTTTATTAGCAATAAAAAAGAAAAATAACGTAGTTCTCCGTAAAGGAGGGATGGTGGATGGAATATATATATATATATATATATATATATATATATATATATATATACATTTATATAAAATAATTGTCACACAACCTGGGTGACATGCCTTGCCTGCTCACCCAATTTTAGTGCACTTTAGTTATCCAGAATGACCATCTAGTCTCGATACACCCATGAATATATATGTATATATATATATATATATATATATATATATATATATATATATATAGTTTTTCTGTTTTTTTTTTGCAATAGACAATAAAAATAACGCAGTTCTCCATAAAGGAGGGATGGTGGATGGAATATGTATATGCATATATATAAAATAATTGTCACACAACCTGGGTGACATGCCTTGCCTGCTCACCCAATTTTAGTGCACCTTAGTTATCCATACTGACCATCTAGTCTCGATACACCCATATATATATATGTATATATATAGTTTTTTTTTTTTCGCAATGGACAATAAAAATAACGCAGTTCTCCGTAAAGGAGGGATGGTGGATGGAATATATATATATATATATATACATTTATATAAAATAATTGTCACACAACCTGGGTGACATGCCTTGCCTGCTCACCCAGTTTTAGTGCACCTTAGTTATCCATAATGACCATCTAGTCTCGATACACCCATAAATATATATGTATATATATATATATATATATATATATAGTTTTTTTATTTTTTTCGTAATGGACAATAAAAATAACGCAGTTCTCTGTAAAGGAGGGATGGTGGATGGAATATATATATACATATATACATTTATATAAAATAATTGTCACACAACCTGGGTGACATGCCTTGCCTGCTCACCCAGTTTTAGTGCACCTTAGTTATCCATACTGACCATCTAGTCTCGATACACCCATAAATATATATACTGAACAAAAATATAAACGCAACACTCTTGTTTCTGCTCCCATTTTTCATGAGATGGACTTAAAGACCTGTACACCTGTGCACTACCCATGATGTCAGATCAGCATCTTGATGTGGCACACCTGTGAGGTGGGATGGATTATCTCAGCAAAGCAGAAGTGCTCACTATCACACATTTAGACTGATTTGTGAGAAATGTTTGAGAGAAATGGTAATATTGTGTATCTGGAATGAATTGTAGATCTTTAAGTCCATCTCATGAAAAATGGGAGCAAAAACAAAAGTGTTGCGTTTATATTTTTGTTCAGTGTATGTATATGTATACATATAGTTTTTTTTGTGTTTGTGAAAACGGGTCTTTAATCGGGGAAACGGAGCGGGTAGAGCAGGACGGAACGCAGGCATTGACAAACTACAATGACGGACAGGGCAAACAGGTAAGACCAGGACTTAAAATAGGTCATGACTAATCAAAGTAATCGGGCAAAGCAGGAGACGATCAGGGAAGCACACGTGGGTAATCAGGGGGCGTGGCACACACGAGGAGCGGACAAGCCGGGCATATATGTATATCTATATAAAACCTCATTAATGAGGGACAGGGAACAGAACGGACAGACAGAACTGGCACAGGGGAAGGAGCCAGGACAAGACTTGACATAAGACAGGAAAGGCAGAGAAACAGATCAGAAAGGGGGACACGGAGGGAACAGGCAGGACAAAAGGACCGGGAGTGAACGAAGGGAACATCGGGGAAAGAGGAGCAGAAGCCAGAGGGACGAGGGACAAAGAGAGGAGGGACAGAGACAGGAGGAACAAAGCGAGGGGGAGCAGAGGCAGGAGGGACAAAGACGGGAGGCCAGGGAGAGAAGGAGGGGGAACCAAGAGGAGCCCGAGGGAGACCCAGCGGGCGACGGGAGGCAGCCGGAAGGGCTGCAGGCGGCCGGGAGGCCGGAGCCGGAGGGGCCGAGGAGACGGGGTGAGGGACAGACGCAGGGACGAAGGAGGGAGTCGGAGGGGAGACCAGGGAAGGGGACGAAGGAGCTGGAAGGGACCCTGGCGAGGGCAAGGAGAGAGGGGGAGCCGCAGCAGACGGCGACGTCCTCCGACACGCCAGAGCGGGAGGACCAGCAGGCGAATGAGGAGCCGCCGTCGGGGGGCCCGCAGGCAACCGATAAGACGCCGGAGGAGGGACCGAGGCAGGGCGACGAGGCCGCGGAGGGGGACCCGCAGACGACAGCCGACCCGGAGGGCCAGGACCCGCAGGTGCCGACCAAGCCCTAGCGCCGGCGAGGGAGGGCGAGCCAGGGGGCTGGGCGGGTGGGACCCCAGCCGTGCGTCTGTGTCCTCTCCCCTTATGGGACACAGACATAAGGACCTGCGGCCGGGGTCGGGCTCGTCGGGGTGAGGGTACCAGAGTCACAGGGGGAGAAGGGACTGGAGTGGGGCCAGGGACTGGAGCTGCAGGCTGCAGAGGGGGCGCCTGCCCGGGAGCTGCAGGCAGGGAAAGCGCCTCGGACGTGGGCGCGGTAGCTGCAGGCAGCGGAGACGGCTGCTCGGGCTCTGGGGCCGCAGGGGGCACTTATTTTATTATATAAAATAAGTGTCACACAACCGGGGTGACATGCCTTGCCTGCTTGTGGGATGAGGAAGACTCAGGGACTGGAAATGGGATTAAAACTGAAGATGTGCTCATTCCTTTGTGTATTTACAAATTTTCCTTCCGTCAGACATGAGGAGTTTGCTGCTATATTTGGCACTAATAGAGATTCTGATGCTGCTATTTTTATTGTCTATTAGTTTGTTATTATTTACAAGTTCTGTTGTGTTTTTGCATTTTTCTCTTCTGGTTAATTAACTGCTGTCTGTTTGCTGTGAAGTATGAGTGTGGTGAGTAAGACTCAGGGACTGGAAGTGGGATTACAACTAAAGATAACATGCTTATTCCTTTTTGTATTGTTTACAAATTTCCTTCCGTCAAACATGAGGAGTTTGCTGCTATATTGTGCACTAACAGAGATTCTGATGCTGCTATTTTTATTGTTTATAAATGTGTTATTGTTTCCAAGTTGAGTATTCAATAAATGCTAAATTGAGAAATTTTGTGTATCGTTTGTTATTATTAGTGTGATATTTTACCATGCAAATAGAGGGGAAAACGTCCAATTATCGGCCAAAAAAAATCAGCAGCATATATCGGCCATCGCCTGACCCTTGACTTGAAAAACCCATATCGGTCGACCTCTAGTAACAGTACATTCTGTCCAATTCATCCATCGAGTTAAGTCACACACCCACTTGAGGGGGCACTCCGGCAGACGTGAGGATGGGGATGTTCTTTCCGCTATAACATCCACTGCAGAAGTACATCTCGCTCCTGTTCACAGGGCTTACTTCAATGATGAAGCAGGGCTGGTTGTCTGGACAAGAAGTTGTCCTGCTGCTGGGTCTCGGTGCCGTTTTTCCACCTAAGCTTGAAGGTGGAAATGTGTTCCAACTTGGTCCCTGGGACTGCAGCATAGCCAAACATCGCGAGCAGCGTCGGCCACACCCACCACCAGAACCATCACACCGTCCTATACACATAAAGAAGAACTAAAACATAGAGTGTTGTGACAATCTATGCGTTAATGTTTGGCAGCATAGGTGATTCATTAAAATTATACCGAAGAATGGAAAATGTGATATTTAGAATATTTTTTGCCATTTAGTAGCTAATTTAAGCACTTACCCAATGCCTCAATTTGTTTTAGGTCAGTAATGTCTGAGCCAAAAGAATGAATGTATGAATTTAATACAATTCACCCACTCCCACCCACACACAAATCTGAAATTCAATTTAAGACACTTCTTAAACATTAGTGCATTAACAAAAAAGGAAAATCTTAAGAGATTCAGTAGGATTTTCTATGTTAGACTTAAGCTAATAGTTCAATAGTTTTTACATATTTCAATATACCAATTTGACTTTAATGTTGAAACAGATGCTAAAACATGGAATAATTTCATAACTAGAGAAACATGTTATTCACAAACACTAGCAAAGGTAGCTTATAGTTAAGCTTACTTAAGTCAGCAAGTCAGGCTACAGTGTGTAAGAATAGTCGTAAACGATAATTTGTCTCAGTCTTACATGACAGAATAAGTAAACAGAAAATATAAAATGGCTGAAACAGCGTCATTAACGCCAGCTACAGTAGAGGCGCAGAAAAGGTGTCATGACTGAAGTATTCCCAAACTCTGGAAGACCGTATGCGAGCCTTTTTTGCCGCGTGTTTCTCCAGAGGCTCCGGAGCTCCGCTGGTTGACACAGCCATGTTGGTTCATGTGCAGGGGGACGAGCGGCAAATTTCTTTTTTGCAGGGTGGTAGGTGATGTCTCATTAATATTTATTAATTTACTTACAAAATGGTGCAGCACTGCATCCAAGCCTGCGGCACTCAGAGTCACAAATACAGTGGAAACCATTTGTAGTAATTACGTCTGTCTGGCTGATTTCCAACTAATTGATATTTGTATATTTATTACATGAATATAAGGTAATATAAGGTAATAGAAGAGGTATTTAATGGTTTTCCATCTGAGGAATTTGCAAAAAACTGCAGTGCATGATGGGTCGGACCTAAAGGCTGCCTTAACGTCCTCATCTGTATGACGACATACATCAAGACTAGGAAGGTGCATAATGTTCATGTCTGGTTGCGTTTGTTGGTCCAGAAAGTAATTCAATTTCGCCATGTAGGTTACGTTCTTAAAAACTGCTTGGATATAGCCCGATTATATGCTGTGGGCCTTTTAATTTCTTTGTTTACCAGGTAGGCTACCTTCTTTAAACTGCGTTTTGTTAGACTACATATTTAGGGAGGTCTTTATAAATTTATAGTAGTCTTCATAAATATGTACATAGTTTAGCCTAACCCAGCCACTTAAGGGAGAAAGCCAGCTCAACTAGGTGTCGGTCCCAAGCCCGGATTAATGGGGAGGGTTGGCGTCAAGAAATAAAGAGACTGTATCTTCACTGCATGACTGATGTCAAAATGTGTGAAATATGTGGTTGTATTAATAAATGCATTAAAGTAGGTTAATGATTCTGTGCTGTCTAAATTGTATAGAAAATTTCTACGTATAGCCAAACAAATCTCCTCCTGTTTGAAAAGGCATAGAAAAAGCAATTTAGCCACTAAAACTTTACAGTTTTTGTGAGGGACAGTCGAATTCTCTCGTTTCTCTCGTCAAGTTTTTTTGTGATCCTGCACCTACACTTTGCCGGCCCCAGGAGGATGGGCTCCCCCTTTGAGTTTGGTCCCTCCCAAGGTTTCTTCCTTCTTGGGAGTTTTTCCATGCTATCGGCGCCTATGGCTTACTCACTGGGGGCTTTGGGTGGGCATGATATAAAGCAAAGCATTTTCCCTCCCAGTTTCCTCCTCTGGTCCACATTGCAGGACCATCAGCCATCAGAAACAGCCAGACGGTCTCCTTCAGCTTCTTTAGTGTCCTTGGAAGCCAAGGCAGTTTTAGGTCTGAGAAGAGGTTTATCAGAAGGACACATATTACGTCGTTTGTCCTGAAATGTAACATGGGGAGGAAAAGTTAAGCGGTTTAGTCAGATTGGAGTCGTTTATTCAGCAGTGGCAGCGCCAGTGACTTAATGCTACAGGTGCTATAGGGGAGTGAGATTATTTAGACCGGGTGCTTTAGCTTTTCAGCTTATGTAGATGGTGTATAGAAGCACACAGCACGATAAGCTACAGCATGGATAAAATAGGATAAAATATGAAATTCTAACGTCTAGCTCACAGAGCCTCTATGTGTACTTTGAAGAAAAAATACACTACAAGTATGCTGTAAAAACCGCAAAAATGTCTTACACAATATACAGATTTTACAGATAGTTAAAGAAAAAATGAAACCAATATTTTGGGGGTGCTGTGGGGGTACTATGGTCATTGGAGGAGGAGCTAGAGCCCCCCCCCCCAAGCTTTTCCTTGGTGCTGCCACTGTTGTTCAGATTAAAAGTAACATTGTCATTAATAAACAGTACTCTGATCAAATTTTTGCATGTACAAACACAATCAAAGTTTAACCACATGTTTAGACACAATTCACACACCTGTTACATTTCCATAATGCTAAGACTCTCTACACTTACTTCATCCACTTTCTTGTTTGGTACACAGTCATTTGATGGATGTGTAAGATCATTACCAGACCGTCTGCTGCAAACTCTACAGTTAATGAATGGCTGCAAAAACACACAGACACACAAAAACAGTATTTAAAGAGTGGTGGGCAATAAATACAGTGAGAGAAGGTGTAGTAAAGATATATCTAATGATTTAAGGCAGAGCTGCTGGAGTGCAGGGTTTAATGACACAGAACAATTTTAGAGGAAAGAGCTTCCAAAGCAGGGTCACCATAAGGCTATATTATACAAAGCAAGTTCATCTAAAAGTATGAACAACAAATCCCGTTTAACTGAACACTGCTCTGTATTAAAATACTGTCCTCCGATCAAGCTAAGTGGTCCTGTAGTTCACTATTTAAAGAGGTAAATTTAAAGGGTAATTCACACTGCACATCTACCCTGCTCTGACCAGGTTTAATTACTGGCTTTCTAATTAAAACAAGAGTTAAGTCCTGCCCTTTCACCACAAAACACCACACTGCCATTTAAGGCTGATTTCAACAATGAGTTTTAGTTAACCTGGCTCGATTGAGTTAACTCTGGGTATGTAAAACCCGCTTTGTAGTACAGCCCACAGGTCTTTAAATAAGGCCAGCTAGGGTTCATAGCTCGAAGCATAATCTACAGGTCACCCCTCAGATGATTAGCATTTGCTTCTGCCTGGTAATCCAGCCTTTAAGCCTGTAAACCTACTAAAATTTGAGAATAAGGTGAAGGAACTGGCTCTTTGAGGCCACCTATGTATTTGTTACTTTATTGTTGGCTAACTTTCCCCCGCAGGGCATCAAAAAAGTTAACATGAACCTAAATTAATTTGCTAACTGATATGTCCAATGCTCACAGTCACAGTGACTCTTTACTTACCCTCTTGTCCATGAAAATACAGTCAGCCCGATGGTCTGTTGCAGTTGACTTTGGACATTTTGTTGCTCTCAAGAGAATCTCAATGTCAATGTATTCACTGCTGATCTAAATCACATAAACACGTTATATACAAAATTGCCTACAACTGTTTTAAAGGCAATATAACAAACAATAATCACCCAAAAAATGGCAAACTGTCACAGACTTGACTGCAGCAGATTCAGAGAGAAACTGTGAGAAGGTAAAATTGACCAGGGCTGAGATATACAACCATCACTTTCATTGTGAAGAGACATTAAGCATCATATGCATTGAAATTAAAACATCAAAATCAATGTGATACTCATTAGTTCAGCTTGCAGATGATGAAAGTTTCACACTTTTGTAAACACTTTCTCAGCAGTTACCTTCGGACGGCCCTGGATGTTATAGAAATTCATGTGCTGACGGGTTCCTTGATGAGCATTTTCGACTGCGAGTTTAATGGCCGTCTTGTGAGTGCAGGGAGACTGTGGTAATCTTGCTGGGCCTCTGTGGAGATAAGCAGAGCTCCATAAGCCAAAACCAGAAGCAGCAGGCGGGTCATCTTCCTCTCAGCTTTGAAGGGAGAAGCAGGACTGAGGACACTGATCTGTGGTCCCCTTATCCAGCACGTCCAGGGGCGTGTCCTTCACTCGAAACAAACAGACCTTTGAACAACATTGGAAAACTCTTCAGGATGAATTGAGGCAGGTGGTCAAGTGGGTTTATTGTTATTTCAGCAATATACACAGTACACAGTGAAAGGAAACATTGTTCCTCCTGGACCACGGTGCAACACAAAGAAGAAAAACAGAAACAACACAAGATGACACAAGTGCGGGCAAGATAGAACTATACAGAGTGAAAGGAGCACAAACAGAGGGAGAAAGTGCAAGATAAACACAAGAGCAACAATACAATACTACAGGACAAGACAGCGCAGTCAAGAACACAGAGTGCAGCCAGAGCTAACCTGAATAGGGGCATCAAGGTTGCCAGGCAGGCAGAGAAACAGAAAATAGAGGTCTACTTCACATACAACAACCCACAGTGGGTGTGGCAGGGAATACAACACATTACAAACTTCAAAGGCAACAACACCGTCACTGTTAACAGCAACGCCCTTTTAGCAAAGGAGCTAAACAGCTTCTTTGCTCGTCTGGAGGAACACAGAGCAGACATAGCCACACTGCCCCCTCCCCCAATCTCCAGCACTCACAGACTCCCTCTGCAGGAACACCACGCGAGAAGGCACATTGCATCTCTAGGTGTGTGGAGTTTAAGACAAGGCAAGTGATGCTACGATAATATAATTCCTTGGTAAGACCCCACCTAGAATATTGTGTGCGGGTTTGGTTACCATACCTTAAGAAGGACATTGCTGCCTTGGAAAAGGTGCAACGTAGGGCAACGAGAATGATTCCTGGTCTTAGAGGAATGTCTAATGAGGAGAGGTTAGCTGAGCTGAATCTGTTTAGCCTCGAGCAAAGGAGACTAAGGGGGGACATAATCCAGGTGTTTAAGATTCTAACAGGTCTGGATGCTGTTCAGCCAAATGGCTATTTCAATGTTAGTTTAAATACCAGAACTCGTGGCCATAAGTGGAAATTAGCTGGAGAACATTTTAAAACGAATTTGATGAAGCATTTCTGTACACAGCGTGTAGTTAGAGTATGGAATAGTCTTCCTGTTATTGTAACACAAGCTAAAACCCTGGGTTCTTTTAAATCAGAGCTAGATAAGATTTTTGAGCTATTAGCTAAGTTCTCCTCAAAGGAGCTTGATGGGCCGAATGGCCTCCTCTCATTTGTAAATCTCTTTGGTTCTTATGAGTCAGCTTACAGAGATGAGGTCCAGAAACTGATAGGTTGGAGTTCAGCAAACAATTTGGCACTAAACAGCACAAAGACAAAGGAATCACTGACTTCAGGAAGGATGGAGGCGACACTGGCCTGCCTAGATGGATGGATGGATGTTTTTATTGACATTGTAAGTACAATGAGATTTAGTTTGGAACGCGCCAGCAGCTACACAGTATATTTACAATTATATAGATTGTGAGGCATAAAATAAGGTGTGAGTAATATAACATAACGACATAATATAAGTAATCATTAATTAATCATTACAGATGGTATGAGGTGTGAACCGCTAGGCTGCTATGGCATGTTTGGTATCAAACCGATGGAAAATCACTCCAGTTTCCAAATCTGGTCAGTGGTTACCACGAAAGTGAATATATCAAAAGTTACACCAGCCTAACGAAAATCATCAATACAAGGGAAATCACTCTGGTCATAAATCTCAAAAGGACTGATACAGACCCCCTTCCGAAAGCCCGCCAAATGGATGGTCAGCCATTGGTCCAGGAGTCGAATTCCTGGTCACTCCTATTCACGAACTTTACACTATAAAACCTGGCACCTCAGAACAAAGCCAGGAGAGGAGAAACAGAAGGGAGGAGAAAACAAAAGACCATCAGCACGAAGAGAGGCAGAGAACATCAGCCCAAGAGAAGAGAAGCCCACAAGAAGCCCTCCTGAAGCCTATCAGTGAAGACCCAGCTGGACAGAGAACTGCAACCAAGCCCAAGCTTCACCAGGAGAGGGAATCAGAGGGGCTCCACTCCAACAACCGCTGCAAACACCGCGCCTCCCTGAGTGCCATCACCCATCAGCTCATCAGCCTCCGCAACCAACTGCCAAGACCCCCCCCCCCCCACTCTGCAACCAAGTAAACAAACTTCCTTTCATTTATAACAACCTAAACTCCTATTCACCTGCTATATTACTTTAGGACAGTATTTCCACAAATTGCTTGCTTTGCAGAACAGTATTTTCCCTTTTAAGGTTACTCATTTTAAATCTGGTCATTGCATTTTCATGATTACATTGTTTGTGTCCACTCCGTTATTTCGTGTTTATTGTTTGTTAGGTGTAATGTCTGTCTTATGTTAGTTATAGGAATAAATGCATGTCTTTTACACAACTTCAGCCTCCGTTCATTGAGTGCTCACAAGAATCCCTGCCTGTGCGATCTACGCTCTGAAACCTCAAATTCGCCTGAAATATCGCGAGACTCTCTCTCATTGGCCGTGAGGGGAGCTTCGCTACCGATCGTTTACATTACCTGGTGACGCAGCTCGTTGGACAAGCCTTCTATTCTAACCCAGGTTATTACGTGATACTGGTTATTAATGAGTTCCATTTAAGTCACACATTAACAGACTCACGGTGTTTCGCAATTGAGTTTGAGCCGACCATTCAGCATAAAAATTGGTTAATAATCACAAGGCACAAGGTTTAAACTTATTCTGAGCACACAATTTAAACTTTTTATGACCGAACGTGCAGTGAAGAAGCGCTACTGTCAACTGGTTGCAAAAGTCGCACTCATGGCAATCTGAAGGCATTTAAGCGGGATCATATGGGCTTATTATAGTTATTTTTATTTCTATTATTAGTAGTTATATTATTTTGTTTTATTTTCGGTGATTTCATTGTAGTTCTTTCGTATTAAACTGCAGTAAACTTTAACCCTATGTCTGACGAGATTCTCAGATGTAGCGCTTTGTTTCCAGGTTCAATTCGGACGAGTGTCTCCGTTTCTATATATCCTGGGAGAGATCTCTCTATTAGCGAACGGGAATACTTGTTATGAGGTTCTAACCTAAATTATGTTGCGCTTGGACATAAGACCGATAGCTTAGTTACCTATCAGGATCATACTCGTATGTGTGTGCCTGCTTTAGACAAAGCAAGTTTAACACAACTTTGCGCTGTGAGCCAAGTGTGTGTCATTTAGAAATTGGGAGTCTCCTGTGCTTGAGACCCGCCGTGGTTAAGCACCATTTGCGACGAGATATAGTGCACTCACAATTTAAATCTGTCGCCGTAACGCGTGCGCCGTCTCGCTTCAGTAATTGTTTTAAGGGGTGATGACGAAGATGACGAATTTACTTTCCTGAAGAGGAGCAGGATGGGTCACGCGTTCTGTAAGATTTGTCTCCCACGGGGAAGGAACGATGTCAGTCGGCATGAAAAATCCAAGTCATTAGTGAATGACAGAGCCGCATGAGTGAACATGAAAAATTAATAGAAAATAAATGACAAATGGTTATTTTATATTTTATATATTTTATATATTTATATTTATATTATATTTTATATAATTTATATTATTTTATATTTCCTGTCTTAAAATGTAAGGGATACACGTGGTCATTTCCGTTGTTTCCTGTTTCCTGCGAGAGTGATACTGACTGCTAGCGCGCGAACTTTGAAACCATAGATATCACCTAAATAATAATTCGAGTTAAGTCATTGGGAAAAAGCTTCGCAAGATTAATAATCCTCCAAAATAAATAAATAAAATTTCCCAGACCCCGACGGATTAATCACCTACGCAAGTACCGACCCACGATCTTCGTTCAATTAAGAAGGTGCTTCCAGCCTTACAGCCTCAGTTTACGTAAGTACAACGCCATGTCTACTGTTCCGTGTTCTGAGTGTAATATGTTTAGCTATTCTTCTCCAGTCATTAGCGGTATTTATACATGTGAGAAGTGTCAGTTAGTCGCTAGACTGACGGAGAAGATTGTAGTGTTAGAGGGACGTATCCGGACGTTACATAACATTCAGGAGAATGAGAGTTTTATTGACTCAGTATTAGCGGCTCCGGATATGTCCGCGATAGCCAGTAAGTCTCCCCCTGCTCCGGCAGCAGAGCCTTCGCAGCAAGGCGAGTGGGTGACGACCCGGCGGCATAGTCGCAAATCCAAACCAAACTTACACCGGCACCATTCGCCTATCCGCGTTTCCAACAGGTTCTCCCCACTCAGTGAAACTCCCACTGAGACGCCTGTTGAAAGTGCTCTAATAATTGGTGATTCTATTCTAAGAAACGTGAGAGTAGCGACTCCAGCGACCATTGTAAATTGTCTCCCGGGTGCCAGAGCGACCGACATCTCGGCAAATTTAAAAGTGCTGGCTAAAAGTAAACGTAAATACTCTCAGATAGTTATCCACGTCGGCACTAATGATGTCCGATTGAGGCAATCGGAGATCACAAAGGCAAATTTTAAAGAGGTGTGCAACATTGCGAAGAAGATGTGTGTGTCAGTAACGTGCTCTGTCCAGACTAAAAACTCAAGTCCAGACTAAAAACACACCTGTTTAGTTTAGCGTATAGGGACACTAGTTCTAGCCCTAGCTAACTCTTCACTCCCAGGCAGACCTGTAGTGTGAGGTGTAGAGCTGGGTGGGGATCGGTGCCATTGGCTTTGGATGAACTGGATTGTCAGTGCTGTCACTCTAGCTTTGCAATCTCTTGTGGAACTGGAGTGATGACATTTCAGGGACTCCCCATGCCGGCATTCCCACTTGCCTCTCCCTCCTACTGATGCTGCCATAGCCATATCTGCCGGAGCTTGCAGATTGCACTTCATATTGTACTCACCTAGCTTTTAGCACTGCCAATAGCCTCCTCTACTATGCCTAATTGTACATTTTATTTCCCCTACTCCTCCTGGGGGTGATGCCTGGAGACCTCAATCTATCAAGATATCCAGCACACCCGACCACCACCAGTGACGTCCCTGCATCCAGCTCGCCGTTCTGATCTTCCATGTATGACCCGCTGCCTTACCTCTGGTTGCCTGGCAATTGGAAGAAGACTCGGCTTCGGCATTGGCTTATCTTCCTTGCTCTCCTCTCTCTATTTGACTATCCCTGCCGGCCCCTGGAGGATGGGCTTCCCCTTTGAGTCTGGTCCCTCTCAAGGTTTCTTCCTTCTAGGGAGTTTTTCCTTGCCACTGTCGCCTATGGCTTACTCACTGGGGGCTTTGGGTGAGGATACTGTAAAGCGCTTTGAGACAATGTAATGTTGTGATAATGCGCTATATAAAAATAAATTTGTTTGTTTGTTGTTGTTGATACTGGAGCCTGGTTGCGGTGGTGGGATGGCTCACGGCGGGTGCCGGAAAATTTCCTTTATTTTCAAATCCAAACCTTGACAGGTATGCTGCTGTTCCAAATCATGGGTGCATGTTACAAGTGCGGAACATATTTTAACTTAGTACTAACTTAGCATCATATTTGATCTGATTCGACTGAATATCCCAGGTTTCCATCTCTCATGCATCTGGTGTGACGTGTTTTCAGACTCTCAGGCTGGCGCAAAGAAATCTTACGGGAATTGAACGTCTCACTCCGGCCAGCTGACCAAAGTTGGTAACCTTGGTATTGTGTGTAGGAGATTCGGTATAACTATAATTTCGTTCTCCATTTACATGCCCGTAGTGTCTTTAAGTGTTATGTAGTTTTGCCTGAAACGCAAAAATAAAACAAAGCAATTAAAGCCGTAAGTGGCTCAAATTGTGCTGTAGCGATTGAAGAACTTTTGTCGGAAGTTGGATTCGAACCCACGCCTTACTTGGGAGAACAGAATACCAGAATAGAGTAGGTTAAGTCCAGCCTTGGCTTCCAAGCTGACGTTTTTCTACATATGTGCTTGTGTATCATGGACAGTAAGAGGGGGCAGGCAAGGAGAGAATTTCTCTCTTTGGGGATCAATAGAGTGTTGTTATTATAACGTCTAAAAAGTATGATGGTCTGTCGATAAATCAATCAGATAAATAATGAAGTCGTTTTCGCGAACACGCTGGAAAAGCCAGGGGCCGGACCGACTGTAGGGGGCGTGGCCAGAGACAGCCATCTCAGGCTGTCAAGTCTCCCGTTTTGGCCGGGAAACTACCGTATTTTACTTCTCTTTCCCGCCGTCCTCCCGTATTAGTATTTTCCCGTAAATCTCCCTTATATTATATAGTTGCTGGATAGTGTAGTGGTAAGATTGCCGCCTTTCACACGGGAGACCGGGGTTCGAATCCCGGTTGTGGCCAAAAATATATTTTATATATTTTATATATTTATATTATATTTATATTATATTTTTTATATATTGTATTATATAGTTGCTGGATAGTGTAGTGGTAAGATCGCCGCCTTTCACACGGGAGACCGGGGTTCGAATCCCGGTTGTGGCCAGAAACAACTGCTATCACAACTAGAGGTACAACACGATTGCTACGACAAGGGGGAGCCAGGACGACAGGTCAGGGGGGAGATATCATCATCCCCACATTCCGAGATTGGGTACCAAGCCCCATATATATTAGTAGGCTGAATACAAGAGCAGCTGACCTGAGAAATAAGAAATAAGCTAAGTACGTGAAGTACCCTCAGAAGGTCTACTAGAAGATGTACGTAGAAGACTACTACAGATCAGCTGATCTACACCACAGCAACAGTGATCCGGACCGTCTTTGAAGACTCCGTAAATCTCCGTATAATAATATATATCTACGGGAACGAGAAAGGAGAAAGCAGAGAACAAGAACCCCCGTGAACCATTAGTGAACATGTGTCTCGTCATTGTGTATCATGGACAGTAAGAGGGGGATCAATAGAGTGTTGTTATTATAACGTCTAAAAAGTATGATGGTCTGTCGATAAATAATGAAGTCGTTTTCGCGAACACGCTGGAAAAGCCAGGGTGTAGGGGGCGTGGCCAGAGACAGCCTGCTGACCATCTCAGGCTGTCAAGTCTCCCGTTTTGGCCGGGAAACCAAACAGTTGCTGGATAGTGTAGTGGTAAGATCGCCGCCTTTCACACGGGAGACCGGGGTTCGAATCCCGGTTGTGGCCAAAAATATATTTTATATATTTTATATATTTATATTTATATTTATATTATATTTTATATAATTTATATTATTTTATATTTCCTGTCTTAAAATGTAAGGGATACTGGAGCCTGGTTGCGGTGGTGGGATGGCTCACGGCGGGTGCCGGAAAATTTCCTTTATTTTCAAATCCAAACCTTGACAGGTATGCTGCTGTTCCAAATCATGGCTGCATGTTACAAGTGCGGAACATATTTTAACTTAGTACTAACTTAGCATCATATTTGATCTGATTCGACTGAATATCCCAGGTTTCCATCTCTCATGCATCTGGTGTGACGTGTTTTCAGACTCTCAGGCTGGCGCCTGAGAAACGTCTCACTCCGGCCAGCTGACCAAAGTTGGTAACCTTGGTATTGTGTGTAGGAGATTCGGTATAACTATAATTTCGTTCTCCATTTGCATGCCCGAAGTGTCTTTAAGTGTTATGTAGTTTTGCCTGAAACGCAAAAATAAAACAAAGCAATTAAAGCCGATCAGTGGCTCAAATTGTGCTGTAGCGATTGAAGAACTTTTGTCGGAAGTTGGATTCGAACTTGGGATGCCTTACTTGGGAGAACAGAATACCAGAATAGAGTAGGTTAAGTCCAGCCTTGGCTTCCAAGCTGACGTTTTTCTACATATGTGCTTGTGTATCATGGACAGTAAGAGGGGGCAGGCAAGGAGAGAATTTCTCTCTTTGGGGATCAATAGAGTGTTGTTATTATAACGTCTAAAAAGTATGATGGTCTGTCGATAAATCAATAACAATATCAATGAAGTCAATGTTTATCTAAAGGAATCAGAATTCAGGAAAAGCCAGGGGCCGGACCGAGTGTAGGGGGCGTGGCCAGAGACAGCCTGCTGACTGTTCCAAATCATGGGTGCATGTTACAAGTCCGGAACATATTTTAACTTAGTACTAACTTAGCATCATATTTGATCTGATTCGACTGAATATCCCAGGTTTCCATCTCTCATGCATCTGGTGTGACGTGTTTTCAGACTCTCAGGCTGGCGCAAAGAAATCTTACGGGAATTGAACGTCTCACTCCGGTCAGCTGACCAAAGTTGGTAACCTTGGTATTGTGTGTAGGAGATTCGGTATAACTATAATTTCGTTCTCCATTTACATGCCCGTAGTGTCTTTAACCGGCTGCACAAACTGGATCCGCCTCCATTACGACACAACTTTGCCCTTATTGGCTTAAGAATTTAGTCACATACATGACGTATATCTGCTATTTCTCCCGAGAAGCAGGTAAAGCAGTGGTAACTGCTTTGTAGTTAATTTACCTGGTAAAATTAAGTTTAAATAAATGATATAAATACTGTAATAGTACTCGTGAGCTTTGTTTATTTGTTATTAGTTATTGTAATGTTGCGCTGCTTTATTTGTTTAATCGTCTAGTCTGTGGAGACATTCAAGTTAATCAAATAAGAATTGCACTGTACACTGTACATGACCATAAAAACTTTGTATCCTTGAAATAAATGTTTTTGATCTTTTCCTTGGCAGTTATCTTTTTACACAGGGCCTCTATGTACACGATAGTTTTTTTTTTCACGACTAACAGTATGGATCAGGAGTTGGTTATTGTAAAAGAAGTAATGTGCATGCAGGTGATATTTGTATAGATTTATCCACACCCTTGTAGCAGTGCTGCCATTGCAGTCAGATCTCGCAAACTAGGAGTATTAGTTGTCTTTATTTCTCTTTATTTCTTGACGCCAACCCTCTCCATTAATCCGGGCTTGGGACTGGCACCTACCTGAGCTGGCTTGCTCCCTTAAGTGGCTGGGTTAGGCTAAACTATATATATATATATTTACCAAGACTACAATAAAACATCTCGAAATGTGTAGTCTAGCAAAACGCAGTTTAAAGAAGGTAGCCTACCTGGCGAAATTGCAAACAAATTAAGGGCGTTAGGCAGCCTTTAGATCCTACCCATCATGCACTGCAGTTTTTTGCTAATTCCTCAAATGGAAAACTGTCCATCCATCCATCCATCCATTTTCCAAACCGCTTATCCTACTGGATCGCGGGGGGTCTGGAGCCTATCCCGGAAGCAATGGGCACGAGACAGGGAACAACTCAGGATGGCGGGCCAGCCCATCGCAGGGCACACTCACACACTATTCACTCACGCATACACTCCTATGGGCAATTTAGCAACCCCAATTAGCCTCAGCATGTTTTTGGACTGTGGGGGAAACCAGAGTACCCGGAGGAAACCCCACGATGACATGGGTAGAACATGCAAACTCCACACACATGTGACCCAGGTGGAGACTCGAACCCGGGCCCTAGAGGTGTGAGGCAACAGTGCTAACCACTGCACCACCATGCTGCCCCCTAAATGGAAAACCATTAAATACAAAAGGAAAACAAAAGTGCTGTAAGACTGTATACTTATGTGTATGTTAGTAAAGGCTGTAGCTGACACAACGGACCCCACTAATTAGAAAGGGGTAATTGTACACATGTGGCATCCAGTATGTTCTTCTATAACAGTTTTAAAAAAAAAAAAAAAACTCACATTACACAAATTGGCACTATCAAAACGAGGATTATGGGGAAAATGGGGACTGTGATGGAGATTACATACACGTAGGCATGGTATTTAGTTTTTTTTAATCTGGTCACCTTCCAGAGTAATTGTAAACTAAAACCATCTTCACCCTATTTGATTCTTTATAAATGGACAATCAGTCGTGCAGTAAATGGGGGTATAGAGAGACACAGAGCTTGTCTAACAAGAAACCCTGGGAAGCTAACATTAATAGGGTGGGTATGGATAGCAAAACCATTGATACAGATTACAGATTTATATCTCACCTGAACCCTGGCGGGCTCCGTGCCAATAGGGGTTGGGATTAGGGTTAGTTAACTTAAGTAGTAATATTGATGTGTATATTCTCCTATTCTCCAGTCAGTGAATCGTGAAACGTAATGTTAATATGTTTCTATACCTATATGTTCTGCTTAAAAACCCATAAAGGCAAGCACAGTGTTTAGACATTCTGTTACTTAGACTAGTAAACACTAAGATCCTTCAGCTTTCAATTAACCTGACACAACAGTCTAAACAACAAATGTGTGCCATGTCATTTGTCATCTTTACATCTTGTATCCTTTATATGGTAATTGGATTTTCAAGGTGGAATTGCAGGTCGATCATTTTAAGGATCTAGATGTAAACCTCCCTGGTGTTGCTTTAATATTTTTTTTGCACAATTTGCTTCACACACTTCCTCCAGCAGAGAAGCTTACAATACTACACCCCACCAAATGACTGGATGATGCCTTTTTATTTAAGGTCTGGCTGTGAGCCTCGATTACCGATACACTATCTTCAGGCTCCTGCCGGGATCAGTCAGTATGGTGGACCTTTGGAGGAATGGGTACAAAACCATCAGGAAAGTTTGCAGGTGCTTCAAGAGTATGTGAAGGCTTAGTTGGAGGAACAAGCCACACCACGAAATCGGAAACACAATGAGTTGGTTAATGATTAGGGGTTTGATGAAGGTCAGCTGGTGTGTTTGCGGAACCATGTTCGAGGTAAAATACAGGATCATTGGGATGCCTGTTTGTATATGGTAGTTCGGTGTCCCCAAGATCAGGGTGCAGTTTACTCTGCAACTCCAATGGAGGGGGACGGGGTTGTCCGTCAAGTTCACCGAACAGAGTTGCGTCCAGTACCACAGGGGGTTGTTATGTCAGGGGAAGATGTTCTGGTAATGTCTCCTGAGTCTGGGTTGCCCACAGGGGCAACAGAAATGGAATCGGATGAGGACTCTGTGATTTTACGGGGACAGGGCTGGTGGGAGGGGTCGCAATAGAGCATCCACAAGTAGGCCTCGTATAATGGAGGAGGTTATGTCCCCCCCGAGGTGTAGAGACCAGTTAAACGTTCGGTGAGGTCCACCACTGGTCATCATACCAACCCTTATAAGTTACCACGGTCAGTGAATGATCGTTCGGTTGGGGAGGAAGACCAGTGGTTTGGGGATAGAATTCTTAGCTGTGATCGTTGGGTCATCAATTTCATTTTGGGGGATGGATTGTAGCCAGGCAATTATAGGCAGGTATAGGAACTGCAGTTCGGACTGGAGGCATAGCCGGGGCGAGATGGCTGTGCATGTTCCGATGGTAGGGCATATTGGCAAAGGAGCAGGCACGGGAAAGACAGGCAGGGTCCTGATAGATTTGGTGGAGCATCGGCGGGCATATTGAATTTGCAGTGTAGCAGCCTTTCTGTTTGCTTGTTTCAGGGGTGAACAATCTTATCCGCAAAGGGCCGGTGTGTATGCAGGTTTTCGCTGCAACTCCCTAATTAGATTTCTAATTAGAGGACTGATTAGCTGAAGAGTCCTCATACCTGGTTTTGAAGAGCTGACCTAAAGGTTACCCCAAAAACCTGTTTTTTTTTGTTTGAATGGGGCAGTGAGTCATGGGGTAAACTACTGTTCTTTAGGGGTTTTCAAGGTGGAATTACGGGTCGATAATTTTAAGGATCAGGTTGTAAACCTCCCTGGTGTTGCTTTAATATGTTTTATCTGAGGTTGTATCGTGTATTATCAAGCCAGCCGGCTTAGTGGCCTCGGGAGCGGGGTTTAGTGGGAGCAGCTGGCTAGTTTTATTTTCTTTTTTGTTTGTGTCTTTTTCTTTGTTGTATGTATATTTTGGGTTCATTATTAGGCAGGCTGGGCCTTTTGGCACCTGTAGTCTGGGTGCTGGATTGCCCATAGGGGTCTTTTTTATTGCTGTGATTTGCTGTGTCATTCACTAGTGTGATTTGTGCTGGATGTGTTTTTAAGGTTGTGCTGTGGCGTGTACCTGAGCAAACTTTGGGCAACCTGTTCTCTTGTTGGCTTTATTGACAAAGGGTGGATTAGTCTAATTACGGCCTGCTACAAATAGCTGCATATAACGTATAAAAAAAATCACCTTATGGGTGCAAGATAGGGTAGCAAGATCTTGAGTTTTTTTTACAGTACTCGGGTACGTTTTAAAATTTTCGACCAATCAGCAAACATTATTCTGACAGCATAGCTGGGAAACCAATGAAAAGTGAGTGCAACGTTCTAGAACTTGACTTCGGGTTGACGCTCCCTATAAAAGAGCTGGGTACTGCTTCAAGGCGTTCAGTTGGCGCTACCTCCTGATAGAGTAGCACTGTACGGCTCTTGTTCCGTAAAACAACATCAAAAGGATGAAAAAAAAAACAATATTTAAAGAAGACGAAAAAAATCAATTTTTAAAGAAGACGAAAAAAACATCGTCTAAAAAAATAAGCCAAAAAAATAATATCCGAAGAAGGAAAAACATGCAAAGTAAAAAAAAACAAACAAAAATAAAAAACAATATCCAACGAAGAAGGAAAAAAACATCCAAAGGGAGAAAAGAAGAACTGAAGGGCCAACGAGGTAGGAGGAAATACAAATTTCGTTTCAGCACCGTTGGAGTGCCAAGCCGTGAAAAGCATTTGGCCAGAAGACAAGGTAAGTGTTGTATCTGTTATTTTAAAACAGCGCTTTTCAAAATGCTGCTTTATAATCGTTTGAGATCGTTAGCCAGTGTGACAGCTGAAGGCTTTTTGAGTTTACCAACATAAAGTTTTATTTCTGTATTAGGACATTGTCAGGAACAATGATGTGTTCATCGCTATGATGTGGTCAAAAAGCGATGCATTGAATCTTAGAAACATTTGTGATTTTTCAAACGATGCTTTTCCTTTTATTTAATCAGTAAAATTTCCATCGGTTTTATATAGTGCCCCTTGAAATATGTCTTTAGCTCATTTTCCGGGCATTTTACTAGAATGCATCCTGAGAAATACACAAGCTCTGCTGCATTTCCGTGCCTCGATGTTTAGTGCCGAGTATAATTGTTGCAGTTGCCTTTTATATATTCCATGAGACCTGTTGGTACCAAGAGAAGTGTGAGACTGTCAGGGTGAATTTATCATACAATCGCACGCATAAATACCTGAGGGTTGCCAGTCCTTTTGCGTTGTTACAGGAGGACTAGAGCTGACGAGTGTGTTTCTACACACTATCAAGGGCATTGTAGTACAGTTTTCTCAGGTGGGAGAATGCTGCCGATCTCCTATTTGACAATACAGCCCTTGATATATTAGAATATTACAGAACTAGAAGCCTTTTGCAAGGAAGAATGTGAGAAAATCCCAAGTACAAGAACTGAAAGCCTTTCAGCTGGCTATAAGAAGCGCTTGTAAGCTGTGATATCTGGCAGAGGAGGTGTTACTAAGTACTGATTACGTAGGGTGCCCAAACTTTTGCAGAGTGCCATAATAATGTTTTTATTTTGTAATTTTGTTCAATTTATGGCATAAAAAGTAACTATTCATCAATGTTTGCTGAAAATATTGTGTATTTTTCCCCCAGTTCCTAAAGAGACTGTATTAACTGATATTGTTGCTTTTGTAATTGAAAAGATGTTATTTGTCAAGGGGTGCCAAACCTTTGCATAAGACTGTACACAGTGTGTGTATGTGTTTATGTGAGTGTGTGTCTGTGTGTGTGTGTGTATATATATATATGTGTGTGTGTGTATATATTTCTGTATATGCATGTGTATATATATATTTATATATAGTTCACACACATTCAAACTTATTTGAATACACATTCAAAATTATTTTTATTATTATTATTTTCGTTTTTTTTTTTTTTTGTGTTTTAAAATTTTTTATTTTTGCAATGGAAATAAAAATAAAGCAGTCCTCCGTAGAGGAGGGGTGGTGGAGGGAATATATATATATATATATATAAAATAATTGTCACACAACCTGGGTGACATGCCTTGCCTGCTCACCCAGTTTTAGTGCACCTTAGTTATTCATAATGACCATCTAGTCTCGATACACCCATAAATATATATGTATATATATATAGTTTTTTTTGTTTTTTTTTTTTGCAATAGACAATAAAAATAACGCAGTTCTCCATAAAGGAGGGATGGTGGATGGAATATATATATACATATATATAAAATAATTGTCACACAACTTGGGTGACATGCCTTGCCTGCTCACCCAATTATAGTGCAACTTAGTTATCCATAATGACCAACTAGTCTCGATACACCCATATATATATATATATGTACATATATATATAGTTTTTTTATTAGCAATAGAAAAGAAAAATAACGCAGTTCTCCGTAAAGGAGGGATGGTGGATGGAATATATATATATATATATATATATATACATTTATATAAAATAATTGTCACACAACCTGGGTGACATGCCTTGCCTGCTCACCCAATTTTAGTGCACCTTAGTTATCCATACTGACCATCTAGTCTCGACACACCCATATATATATATATATATATATATATATATATATATATATATATATGTATATATATAGATATTTTTTCTTTTTCTTGTGTTTTTTTTTCGCAATGGTTATTAAAAATGAAGCAGTCCTCCGTAAAGGAGGGGTGGTGGAGGGAATATATATATACATATATATATAAAATAATTGTCACACAACCTGGGTGACATGCCTTGCCTGCTCACCCAATTTTAGTGCAACTTAGTTATCCATAATGACCAACTAGTCTCGATACACCCATATATATATATATATATATATGTACATATATATAGTTTTTTTATTAGCAATAGAAAAGAAAAATAACGCAGTTCTCCGTAAAGGAGGGATGGTGGATGGAATATATATATATATATATATATATATATATATATATACATTTATATAAAATAATTGTCACACAACCTGGGTGACATGCCTTGCCTGCTCACCCAATTTTAGTGCACTTTAGTTATCCATACTGACCATCTAGTCTCGACACACCCATATATATATATATATATATATATATATATATATATATATATATATATATATATATATATATATATAGATATTTTTTCTTTTTCTTGTGTTTTTTTTTCGCAATGGATATTAAAAATAAAGCAGTCCTCCGTAAAGGAGGGGTGGTGGAGGGAATATATATATACATATATATATAAAATAATTGTCACACAACCTGGGTGACATGCCTTGCCTGCTCACCCAATTTTAGTGCAACTTAGTTATCCATAATGACCAACTAGTCTCGATACACCCATATATATATATATATATATATATATGTACATATATATAGTTTTTTTATTAGCAATAGAAAAGAAAAATAACGCAGTTCTCCGTAAAGGAGGGATGGTGGATGGAATATATATATATAAATATATATATATATATATATATATATATATATATATATATATATATATATATATATATATACATTTATATAAAATAATTGTCACACAACCTGGGTGACATGCCTTGCCTGCTCACCCAATTTTAGTGCACTTTAGTTATCCATACTGACCATCTAGTCTCGACACAATCATATATATATATATATATATATATATATATATATATATATATATATATATATATATGTATATATATATAGATATTTTTTCTTTTTCTTGTGTTTTTTTTTCGCAATGGATATTAAAAATAAAGCAGTCCTCCGTAAAGGAGGGATGGTGGATGGAATATATATATAAAATAATTGTCACACAACCGGGGTGACATGCCTTGCCTGCTCACCCAATTTTAGTGCACCTTAGTTATTCATAATGACCATCTAGTCTCGATACACCCATAAATATATATGTATATATATATAGTTTTTTTATTAGCAATAGAAAAGAAAAATAACGCAGTTCTCCGTAAAGGAGGGATGGTGGATGGAATATATATATATATATATATACATTTATATAAAATAATTGTCACACAACCTGGGTGACATGCCTTGCCTGCTCACCCAATTTTAGTGCACTTTAGTTATCCATAATGACCATCTAGTCTCGACACACCCATATATATATATATATATATATATATATATATATGTATATATATAGATATTTTTTCTTTTTCTTGTGTTTTTTTTTCGCAATGGATATTAAAAATAAAGCAGTCCTCCGTAAAGGAGGGGTGGTGGAGGGAATATATATATACATTTATATAAAATAATTGTCACACAACTGGGGTGACATGCCTTGCCTGCTCACCCAATTTTAGTGCACCTTAGTTATCCATAATGACCAACTAGTCTCGATACACCCATAAATATATATGTGTATATATATATATATATATATAGTTTTTTTGTGTTTTTTTTTTGCAATAGACAATAAAAATAACGCAGTTCTCCATAAAGGAGGGATAGTGGATGGAATATATATATACATATATATAAAATAATTGTCACACAACCTGGGTGACATGCCTTGCCTGCTCACCCAATTTTAGTGCACCTTAGTTATCCATACTGACCATCTAGTCTCGATACACCCATATATATATATATATATATGTACATATATATAGTTTTTTTATTAGCAATAGAAAAGAAAAATAACGCAGTTCTCCGTAAAGGAGGGATGGTGGATGGAATATATACATACATATATATAAAATAATTGTCACACAACCTGGGTGACATGCCTTGCCTGCTCACCCAATTTTAGTGCAACTTAGTTATCCATAATGACCAACTAGTCTCGATACACCCATAAATATATATGTATATATATAGTTTTTTTTTTTTCGCAATGGACAATAAAAATAACGCAGTTCTCCGTAAAGGAGGGATGGTGGATGGAATATATATATAAAATAATTGTCACACAACCGGGGTGACATGCCTTGCCTGCTCACCCAATTTTAGTGCACCTTAGTTATTCATAATGACCATCTAGTCTCGATACACCCATAAATATATATGTATATATATGTATTGTTTTTTTTTTTTTTTTTTTTTGCAATAGACAATAAAAATAGCGCAGTTCTCCATAAAGGAGGGATGGTGGATGGAATATATATATACATATATATAAAATAATTGTCACACAACCTGGGTGACATGCCTTGCCTGCTCACCCAATTTTAGTGCACTTTAGTTATCCAGAATGACCATCTAGTCTCGATACACCCATGAATATATATGTATATATATATATATATATATATATATATATATATATAGTTTTTCTGTTTTTTTTTTGCAATAGACAATAAAAATAACGCAGTTCTCCATAAAGGAGGGATGGTGGATGGAATATGTATATGCATATATATAAAATAATTGTCACACAACCTGGGTGACATGCCTTGCCTGCTCACCCAATTTTAGTGCACCTTAGTTATCCATACTGACCATCTAGTCTCGATACACCCATATATATATATATATATATATATATATATATATATATATATGTACATATATATAGTTTTTTTATTAGCAATAGAAAAGAAAAGTAACGCAGTTCTCCGTAAAGGAGGGATGGTGGATGGAATATATATATATATATATATATACATTTATATAAAATAATTTTCACACAACCTGGGTGACATGCCTTGCCTGCTCACCCAGTTTTAGTGCACCTTAGTTATCCATAATGACCATCTAGTCTCGATACACCCATAAATATATATGTATATATATATATATATATATATAGTTTTTTTATTTTTTTCGTAATGGACAATAAAAATAACGCAGTTCTCCGTAAAGGAGGGATGGTGGATGGAATATATATATACATATATACATTTATATAAAATAATTGTCACACAACCTGGGTGACATGCCTTGCCTGCTCACCCAGTTTTAGTGCACCTTAGTTATCCATACTGACCATCTAGTCTCGATACACCCATAAATATATATACTGAACAAAAATATAAATGCATCACTCTTGTTTCTGCTCCCATTTTTCATGAGATGGACTTAAAGACCTACAATTCATTCCAGATACACAATATTACCATTTCTCTCAAACATTTCTCACAAATCAGTCTAAATGTGTGATAGTGAGCACTTCTGCTTTGCTGAGATAATCCATCCCACCTCACAGGTGTGCCACATCAAGATGCTGATCTGACATCATGGGTAGTGCACAGGTGTACCTTATACTGCCCACAATAAAAGGCCACCCTGGAATGTGCAGTTTTTTGCTTTATTGGGGGTCTGGGGACTCAGAACCGGTCAGTATCTGGTGTGACCACCATTTGCCTCATACAATGCAACACATCTTCTTCGCATAGAGTTTATCAGATTGTCAATTGTGGCCTGTGGAATGTTGGTCCACTCCTCTTCAATGGCTGTGCGAAGTTGTTGGATATTAGTGGGAACTGGTACACGCTGTCGTATACGCCGGTCAAGCACATCCCAAACATGCTCAACGGGTGACATGTCCGGTGAGTATGCTGGCCATGCAAGAACTGGGACATTTTCAGCTTCCAAGAACTGTGTACAGATCCTTGCAACATGGGGCCGTGCATCATCTGTCTGAGTGGCTGGTCTCAGACGATCTTGGAGGTGAACCTGCTGGATGTGGAGGTCCTGGGCTGGTGTGGTTACACGTGGTCTGCGGTTGTGAGGCCGGTTGGATGTACTGCCATATTCTCTGAAACGCCTTTGGAGACGGCTTATGGTTGAGAAATGAACATTCAATGCACGAGCAACAGATCTGGTTGACATTCCTGCTGTCAGCATGCCAATTGCACGCTCCCTCAATGCTTGTGGCATCTGTGGCATTTTGCTGTGAGACAAAACTGCACATTCCAGGGTGGCCTTTTATTGTGGGCAGTATAAGGTACACCTGTGCACTACCCATGATGTCAGATCAGCATCTTGATGTGGCACACCTGTGAGGTGGGATGGATTATCTCAGCAAAGCAGAAGTGCTCACTATCACACATTTAGACTGATTTGTGAGAAATGTTTGAGAGAAATGGTAATATTGTGTATCTGGAATGAATTGTAGATCTTTAAGTCCATCTCATGAAAAATGGGAGCAAAAACAAAAGTGTTGCGTTTATATTTTTGTTCAGTGTATGTATATGTATACATATAGTTTTTTTTGTGTTTGTGAAAACGGGTCTTTAATCGGGGAAACGGAGCGGGTAGAGCAGGACGGAACGCAGGCATTGACAAACTACAATGACGGACAGGGCAAACAGGTAAGACCAGGACTTAAAATAGGTCATGACTAATCAAAGTAATCGGGCAAAGCAGGAGACGATCAGGGAAGCACACGTGGGTAATCAGGGGGCGTGGCACACACGAGGAGCGGACAAGCCGGGCATATATGTATATCTATATAAAACCTCATTAATGAGGGACAGGGAACAGAACGGACAGACAGAACTGGCACAGGGGAAGGAGCCAGGACAAGACTTGACATAAGACAGGAAAGGCAGAGAAACAGATCAGAAAGGGGGACACGGAGGGAACAGGCAGGACAAAAGGACCGGGAGTGAACGAAGGGAACATCGGGGAAAGAGGAGCAGAAGCCAGAGGGACGAGGGACAAAGAGAGGAGGGACAGAGACAGGAGGAACAAAGCGAGGGGGAGCAGAGGCAGGAGGGACAAAGACGGGAGGCCAGGGAGAGAAGGAGGGGGAACCAAGAGGAGCCCGAGGGAGACCCAGCGGGCGACGGGAGGCAGCCGGAAGGGCTGCAGGCGGCCGGGAGGCCGGAGCCGGAGGGGCCGAGGAGACGGGGTGAGGGACAGACGCAGGGACGAAGGAGGGAGTCGGAGGGGAGACCAGGGAAGGGGACGAAGGAGCTGGAAGGGACCCTGGCGAGGGCAAGGAGAGAGGGGGAGCCGCAGCAGACGGCGACGTCCTCCGACACGCCAGAGCGGGAGGACCAGCAGGCGAATGAGGAGCCGCCGTCGGGGGGCCCGCAGGCAACCGATAAGACGCCGGAGGAGGGACCGAGGCAGGGCGACGAGGCCGCGGAGGGGGACCCGCAGACGACAGCCGACCCGGAGGGCCAGGACCCGCAGGTGCCGACCAAGCCCTAGCGCCGGCGAGGGAGGGCGAGCCAGGGGGCTGGGCGGGTGGGACCCCAGCCGTGCGTCTGTGTCCTCTCCCCTTATGGGACACAGACATAAGGACCTGCGGCCGGGGTCGGGCTCGTCGGGGTGAGGGTACCAGAGTCACAGGGGGAGAAGGGACTGGAGTGGGGCCAGGGACTGGAGCTGCAGGCTGCAGAGGGGGCGCCTGCCCGGGAGCTGCAGGCAGGGAAAGCGCCTCGGACGTGGGCGCGGTAGCTGCAGGCAGCGGAGACGGCTGCTCGGGCTCTGGGGCCGCAGGGGGCACTTATTTTATTATATAAAATAAGTGTCACACAACCGGGGTGACATGCCTTGCCTGCTTGTGGGATGAGGAAGACTCAGGGACTGGAAATGGGATTAAAACTGAAGATGTGCTCATTCCTTTGTGTATTTACAAATTTTCCTTCCGTCAGACATGAGGAGTTTGCTGCTATATTTGGCACTAATAGAGATTCTGATGCTGCTATTTTTATTGTCTATTAGTTTGTTATTATTTACAAGTTCTGTTGTGTTTTTGCATTTTTCTCTTCTGGTTAATTAACTGCTGTCTGTTTGCTGTGAAGTATGAGTGTGGTGAGTAAGACTCAGGGACTGGAAGTGGGATTACAACTAAAGATAACATGCTTATTCCTTTTTGTATTGTTTACAAATTTCCTTCCGTCAAACATGAGGAGTTTGCTGCTATATTGTGCACTAACAGAGATTCTGATGCTGCTATTTTTATTGTTTATAAATGTGTTATTGTTTCCAGTATTCAAGTATTCGAGTATTCAATAAATGCTAAATTGAGAAATTTTGTGTATCGTTTGTTATTATTAGTGTGATATTTTACCATGCAAATAGAGGGGAAAACGTCCAATTATCGGCCAAAAAAAATCAGCAGCATATATCGGCCATCGCCTGACCCTTGACTTGAAAAACCCATATCGGTCGACCTCTAGTAACAGTACATTCTGTCCAATTCATCCATCGAGTTAAGTCACACACCCACTTGAGGGGGCACTCCGGCAGACGTGAGGATGGGGATGTTCTTTCCGCTATAACATCCACTGCAGAAGTACATCTCGCTCCTGTTCACAGGGCTTACTTCAATGATGAAGCAGGGCTGGTTGTCTGGACAAGAAGTTGTCCTGCTGCTGGGTCTCGGTGCCGTTTTTCCACCTAAGCTTGAAGGTGGAAATGTGTTCCAACTTGGTCCCTGGGACTGCAGCATAGCCAAACATCGCGAGCAGCGTCGGCCACACCCACCACCAGAACCATCACACCGTCCTATACACATAAAGAAGAACTAAAACATAGAGTGTTGTGACAATCTATGCGTTAATGTTTGGCAGCATAGGTGATTCATTAAAATTATACCGAAGAATGGAAAATGTGATATTTAGAATATTTTTTGCCATTTAGTAGCTAATTTAAGCACTTACCCAATGCCTCAATTTGTTTTAGGTCAGTAATGTCTGAGCCAAAAGAATGAATGTATGAATTTAATACAATTCACCCACTCCCACCCACACACAAATCTGAAATTCAATTTAAGACACTTCTTAAACATTAGTGCATTAACAAAAAAGGAAAATCTTAAGAGATTCAGTAGGATTTTCTATGTTAGACTTAAGCTAATAGTTCAATAGTTTTTACATATTTCAATATACCAATTTGACTTTAATGTTGAAACAGATGCTAAAACATGGAATAATTTCATAACTAGAGAAACATGTTATTCACAAACACTAGCAAAGGTAGCTTATAGTTAAGCTTACTTAAGTCAGCAAGTCAGGCTACAGTGTGTAAGAATAGTCGTAAACGATAATTTGTCTCAGTCTTACATGACAGAATAAGTAAACAGAAAATATAAAATGGCTGAAACAGCGTCATTAACGCCAGCTACAGTAGAGGCGCAGAAAAGGTGTCATGACTGAAGTATTCCCAAACTCTGGAAGACCGTATGCGAGCCTTTTTTGCCGCGTGTTTCTCCAGAGGCTCCGGAGCTCCGCTGGTTGACACAGCCATGTTGGTTCATGTGCAGGGGGACGAGCGGCAAATTTCTTTTTTGCAGGGTGGTAGGTGATGTCTCATTAATATTTATGAGAGAAGTGCTACATGATTGGCCAGTGCATGCCTTACAAAATGGTGCGGCACTGCATCCAAGCCTGCGGCACTCAGAGTCACAAATACAGTGGAAACCATTTGTAGTAATTACGTCTGTCTGGCTGATTTCCAACTAATTGATATTTGTATATTTATTACATGAATATAAGGTAATATAAGGTAATAGAAGAGGTATTTAATGGTTTTCCATCTGAGGAATTTGCAAAAAACTGCAGTGCATGATGGGTCGGACCTAAAGGCTGCCTTAACGTCCTCATCTGTATGACGACATACATCAAGACTAGGAAGGTGCATAATGTTCATGTCTGGTTGCGTTTGTTGGTCCAGAAAGTAATTCAATTTCGCCATGTAGGTTACGTTCTTAAAAACTGCTTGGATATAGCCCGATTATATGCTGTGGGCCTTTTAATTTTTTTGTTTACCAGGTAGGCTACCTTCTTTAAACTGCGTTTTGTTAGACTACATATTTAGGGAGGTCTTTATAAATTTATAGTAGTCTTCATAAATATGTACATAGTTTAGCCTAACCCAGCCACTTAAGGGAGAAAGCCAGCTCAACTAGGTGTCGGTCCCAAGCCCGGATTAATGGGGAGGGTTGGCGTCAAGAAATAAAGAGACTGTATCTTCACTGCATGACTGATGTCAAAATGTGTGAAATATGTGGTTGTATTAATAAATGCATTAAAGTAGGTTAATGATTCTGTGCTGTCTAAATTGTATAGAAAATTTCTACGTATAGCCAAACAAATCTCCTCCTGTTTGAAAAGGCATAGAAAAAGCAATTTAGCCACTAAAACTTTACAGTTTTTGTGAGGGACAGTCGAATTCTCTCGTTTCTCTCGTCAAGTTTTTTTGTGATCCTGCACCTACACTTTGCCGGCCCCAGGAGGATGGGCTCCCCCTTTGAGTTTGGTCCCTCCCAAGGTTTCTTCCTTCTTGGGAGTTTTTCCATGCTATCGGCGCCTATGGCTTACTCACTGGGGGCTTTGGGTGGGCATGATATAAAGCAAAGCATTTTCCCTCCCAGTTTCCTCCTCTGGTCCACATTGCAGGACCATCAGCCATCAGAAACAGCCAGACGGTCTCCTTCAGCTTCTTTAGTGTCCTTGGAAGCCAAGGCAGTTTTAGGTCTGAGAAGAGGTTTATCAGAAGGACACATATTACGTCGTTTGTCCTGAAATGTAACATGGGGAGGAAAAGTTAAGCGGTTTAGTCAGATTGGAGTCGTTTATTCAGCAGTGGCAGCGCCAGTGACTTAATGCTACAGGTGCTATAGGGGAGTGAGATTATTTAGACCGGGTGCTTTAGCTTTTCAGCTTATGTAGATGGTGTATAGAAGCACACAGCACGATAAGCTACAGCATGGATAAAATAGGATAAAATATGAAATTCTAACGTCTAGCTCACAGAGCCTCTATGTGTACTTTGAAGAAAAAATACACTACAAGTATGCTGTAAAAACCGCAAAAATGTCTTACACAATATACAGATTTTACAGATAGTTAAAGAAAAAATGAAACCAATATTTTGGGGGTGCTGTGGGGGTACTATGGTCATTGGAGGAGGAGCTAGAGCCCCCCCCCCAAGCTTTTCCTTGGTGCTGCCACTGTTGTTCAGATTAAAAGTAACATTGTCATTAATAAACAGTACTCTGATCAAATTTTTGCATGTACAAACACAATCAAAGTTTAACCACATGTTTAGACACAATTCACACACCTGTTACATTTCCATAATGCTAAGACTCTCTACACTTACTTCATCCACTTTCTTGTTTGGTACACAGTCATTTGATGGATGTGTAAGATCATTACCAGACCGTCTGCTGCAAACTCTACAGTTAATGAATGGCTGCAAAAACACACAGACACACAAAAACAGTATTTAAAGAGTGGTGGGCAATAAATACAGTGAGAGAAGGTGTAGTAAAGATATATCTAATGATTTAAGGCAGAGCTGCTGGAGTGCAGGGTTTAATGACACAGAACAATTTTAGAGGAAAGAGCTTCCAAAGCAGGGTCACCATAAGGCTATATTATACAAAGCAAGTTCATCTAAAAGTATGAACAACAAATCCCGTTTAACTGAACACTGCTCTGTATTAAAATACTGTCCTCCGATCAAGCTAAGTGGTCCTGTAGTTCACTATTTAAAGAGGTAAATTTAAAGGGTAATTCACACTGCACATCTACCCTGCTCTGACCAGGTTTAATTACTGGCTTTCTAATTAAAACAAGAGTTAAGTCCTGCCCTTTCACCACAAAACACCACACTGCCATTTAAGGCTGATTTCAACAATGAGTTTTAGTTAACCTGGCTCGATTGAGTTAACTCTGGGTATGTAAAACCCGCTTTGTAGTACAGCCCACAGGTCTTTAAATAAGGCCAGCTAGGGTTCATAGCTCGAAGCATAATCTACAGGTCACCCCTCAGATGATTAGCATTTGCTTCTGCCTGGTAATCCAGCCTTTAAGCCTGTAAACCTACTAAAATTTGAGAATAAGGTGAAGGAACTGGCTCTTTGAGGCCACCTATGTATTTGTTACTTTATTGTTGGCTAACTTTCCCCCGCAGGGCATCAAAAAAGTTAACATGAACCTAAATTAATTTGCTAACTGATATGTCCAATGCTCACAGTCACAGTGACTCTTTACTTACCCTCTTGTCCATGAAAATACAGTCAGCCCGATGGTCTGTTGCAGTTGACTTTGGACATTTTGTTGCTCTCAAGAGAATCTCAATGTCAATGTATTCACTGCTGATCTAAATCACATAAACACGTTATATACAAAATTGCCTACAACTGTTTTAAAGGCAATATAACAAACAATAATCACCCAAAAAATGGCAAACTGTCACAGACTTGACTGCAGCAGATTCAGAGAGAAACTGTGAGAAGGTAAAATTGACCAGGGCTGAGATATACAACCATCACTTTCATTGTGAAGAGACATTAAGCATCATATGCATTGAAATTAAAACATCAAAATCAATGTGATACTCATTAGTTCAGCTTGCAGATGATGAAAGTTTCACACTTTTGTAAACACTTTCTCAGCAGTTACCTTCGGACGGCCCTGGATGTTATAGAAATTCATGTGCTGACGGGTTCCTTGATGAGCATTTTCGACTGCGAGTTTAATGGCCGTCTTGTGAGTGCAGGGAGACTGTGGTAATCTTGCTGGGCCTCTGTGGAGATAAGCAGAGCTCCATAAGCCAAAACCAGAAGCAGCAGGCGGGTCATCTTCCTCTCAGCTTTGAAGGGAGAAGCAGGACTGAGGACACTGATCTGTGGTCCCCTTATCCAGCACGTCCAGGGGCGTGTCCTTCACTCGAAACAAACAGACCTTTGAACAACATTGGAAAACTCTTCAGGATGAATTGAGGCAGGTGGTCAAGTGGGTTTATTGTTATTTCAGCAATATACACAGTACACAGTGAAAGGAAACATTGTTCCTCCTGGACCACGGTGCAACACAAAGAAGAAAAACAGAAACAACACAAGATGACACAAGTGCGGGCAAGATAGAACTATACAGAGTGAAAGGAGCACAAACAGAGGGAGAAAGTGCAAGATAAACACAAGAGCAACAATACAATACTACAGGACAAGACAGCGCAGTCAAGAACACAGAGTGCAGCCAGAGCTAACCTGAATAGGGGCATCAAGGTTGCCAGGCAGGCAGAGAAACAGAAAATAGAGGTCTACTTCACATACAACAACCCACAGTGGGTGTGGCAGGGAATACAACACATTACAAACTTCAAAGGCAACAACACCGTCACTGTTAACAGCAACGCCCTTTTAGCAAAGGAGCTAAACAGCTTCTTTGCTCGTCTGGAGGAACACAGAGCAGACATAGCCACACTGCCCCCTCCCCCAATCTCCAGCACTCACAGACTCCCTCTGCAGGAACACCACGCGAGAAGGCACATTGCATCTCTAGGTGTGTGGAGTTTAAGACAAGGCAAGTGATGCTACGATAATATAATTCCTTGGTAAGACCCCACCTAGAATATTGTGTGCGGGTTTGGTTACCATACCTTAAGAAGGACATTGCTGCCTTGGAAAAGGTGCAACGTAGGGCAACGAGAATGATTCCTGGTCTTAGAGGAATGTCTAATGAGGAGAGGTTAGCTGAGCTGAATCTGTTTAGCCTCGAGCAAAGGAGACTAAGGGGGGACATAATCCAGGTGTTTAAGATTCTAACAGGTCTGGATGCTGTTCAGCCAAATGGCTATTTCAATGTTAGTTTAAATACCAGAACTCGTGGCCATAAGTGGAAATTAGCTGGGGAACATTTTAAAACGAATTTGATGAAGCATTTCTGTACACAGCGTGTAGTTAGAGTATGGAATAGTCTTCCTGTTATTGTAACACAAGCTAAAACCCTGGGTTCTTTTAAATCAGAGCTAGATAAGATTTTTGAGCTATTAGCTAAGTTCTCCTCAAAGGAGCTTGATGGGCCGAATGGCCTCCTCTCATTTGTAAATCTCTTTGGTTCTTATGAGTCAGCTTACAGAGATGAGGTCCAGAAACTGATAGGTTGGAGTTCAGCAAACAATTTGGCACTAAACAGCACAAAGACAAAGGAATCACTGACTTCAGGAAGGATGGAGGCGACACTGGCCTGCCTAGATGGATGGATGGATGTTTTTATTGACATTGTAAGTACAATGAGATTTAGTTTGGAACGCGCCAGCAGCTACACAGTATATTTACAATTATATAGATTGTGAGGCATAAAATAAGGTGTGAGTAATATAACATAACGACATAATATAAGTAATCATTAATTAATCATTACAGATGGTATGAGGTGTGAACCGCTAGGCTGCTATGGCATGTTTGGTATCAAACCGATGGAAAATCACTCCAGTTTCCAAATCTGGTCAGTGGTTACCACGAAAGTGAATATATCAAAAGTTACACCAGCCTAACGAAAATCATCAATACAAGGGAAATCACTCTGGTCATAAATCTCAAAAGGACTGATACAGACCCCCTTCCGAAAACCCGCCAAATGGATGGTCAGCCATTGGTCCAGGAGTCGAATTCCTGGTCACTCCTATTCACGAACTTTACACTATAAAACCTGGCACCTCAGAACAAAGCCAGGAGAGGAGAAACAGAAGGGAGGAGAAAACAAAAGACCATCAGCACGAAGAGAGGCAGAGAACATCAGCCCAAGAGAAGAGAAGCCCACAAGAAGCCCTCCTGAAGCCTATCAGTGAAGACCCAGCTGGACAGAGAACTGCAACCAAGCCCAAGCTTCACCAGGAGAGGGAATCAGAGGGGCTCCACTCCAACAACCGCTGCAAACACCGCGCCTCCCTGAGTGCCATCACCCATCAGCTCATCAGCCTCCGCAACCAACTGCCAAGACCCCCCCCCCCCCCACTCTGCAACCAAGTAAACAAACTTCCTTTCATTTATAACAACCTAAACTCCTATTCACCTGCTATATTACTTTAGGACAGTATTTCCACAAATTGCTTGCTTTGCAGAACAGTATTTTCCCTTTTAAGGTTACTCATTTTAAATCTGGTCATTGCATTTTCATGATTACATTGTTTGTGTCCACTCCGTTATTTCGTGTTTATTGTTTGTTAGGTGTAATGTCTGTCTTATGTTAGTTATAGGAATAAATGCATGTCTTTTACACAACTTCAGCCTCCGTTCATTGAGTGCTCACAAGAATCCCTGCCTGTGCGATCTACGCTCTGAAACCTCAAATTCGCCTGAAATATCGCGAGACTCTCTCTCATTGGCCGTGAGGGGAGCTTCGCTACCGATCGTTTACATTACCTGGTGACGCAGCTCGTTGGACAAGCCTTCTATTCTAACCCAGGTTATTATGTGATACTGGTTATTAATGAGTTCCATTTAAGTCACACATTAACAGACTCACGGTGTTTCGCAATTGAGTTTGAGCCGACCATTCAGCATAAAAATTGGTTAATAATCACAAGGCACAAGGTTTAAACTTATTCTGAGCACACAATTTAAACTTTTTATGACCGAACGTGCAGTGAAGAAGCGCTACTGTCAACTGGTTGCAAAAGTCGCACTCATGGCAATCTGAAGGCATTTAAGCGGGATCATATGGGCTTATTATAGTTATTTTTATTTCTATTATTAGTAGTTATATTATTTTGTTTTATTTTCGGTGATTTCATTGTAGTTCTTTCGTATTAAACTGCAGTAAACTTTAACCCTATGTCTGACGAGATTCTCAGATGTAGCGCTTTGTTTCCAGGTTCAATTCGGACGAGTGTCTCCGTTTCTATATATCCTGGGAGAGATCTCTCTATTAGCGAACGGGAATACTTGTTATGAGGTTCTAACCTAAATTATGTTGCGCTTGGACATAAGACCGATAGCTTAGTTACCTATCAGGATCATACTCGTATGTGTGTGCCTGCTTTAGACAAAGCAAGTTTAACACAACTTTGCGCTGTGAGCCAAGTGTGTGTCATTTAGAAATTGGGAGTCTCCTGTGCTTGAGACCCGCCGTGGTTAAGCACCATTTGCGACGAGATATAGTGCACTCACAATTTAAATCTGTCGCCGTAACGCGTGCGCCGTCTCGCTTCAGTAATTGTTTTAAGGGGTGATGACGAAGATGACGAATTTACTTTCCTGAAGAGGAGCAGGATGGGTCACGCGTTCTGTAAGATTTGTCTCCCACGGGGAAGGAACGATGTCAGTCGGCATGAAAAATCCAAGTCATTAGTGAATGACAGAGCCGCATGAGTGAACATGAAAAATTAATAGAAAATAAATGACAAATGGTTATTTTATATTTTATATATTTTATATATTTATATTTATATTATATTTTATATAATTTATATTATTTTATATTTCCTGTCTTAAAATGTAAGGGATACTGGAGCCTGGTTGCGGTGGTGGGATGGCTCACGGCGGGTGCCGGAAAATTTCCTTTATTTTCAAATCCAAACCTTGACAGGTATGCTGCTGTTCCAAATCATGGGTGCATGTTACAAGTGCGGAACATATTTTAACTTAGTACTAACTTAGCATCATATTTGATCTGATTCGACTGAATATCCCAGGTTTCCATCTCAAAGTTGGTAACCTTGGTATTGTGTGTAGGAGATTCGGTATAACTATAATTTCGTTCTCCATTTGCATGCCCGAAGTGTCTTTAAGTGTTATGTAGTTTTGCCTGAAACGCAAAAATAAAACAAAGCAATTAAAGCCGATCAGTGGCTCAAATTGTGCTGTAGCGATTGAAGAACTTTTGTCGGAAGTTGGATTCGAACTTGGGATGCCTTACTTGGGAGAACAGAATACCAGAATAGAGTAGGTTAAGTCCAGCCTTGGCTTCCAAGCTGACGTTTTTCTACATATGTGCTTGTGTATCATGGACAGTAAGAGGGGGCAGGCAAGGAGAGAATTTCTCTCTTTGGGGATCAATAGAGTGTTGTTATTATAACGTCTAAAAAGTATGATGGTCTGTCGATAAATCAATAAGAAAATAAATGAAGTCGTTTTCGCGAACACGCTGGAAAAGCCAGGGGCCGGACCGACTGTAGGGGGCGTGGCCAGAGACAGCCTGCTGACCATAGCTGTCAAGTCTCCCGTTTTGGCCGGGAAACTACCGTATTTTACTTCTCTTTCCCGCCGTCCTCCCGTATTAGTATTTTCCCGTAAATCTCCCTTATAATAATATATATATATATATATATATATATATATATTATATTATATAGTTGCTGGATAGTGTAGTGGTAAGTTCGCCGCCTTTCACACGGGAGACCGGGGTTCGAATCCCGGTTGTGGCCAAAAATATATTTTATATATTTTATATATTTTATATATTTTATATATTTTATATATTTATATTTATATTTATATTATATTTTATATAATTTATATTATTTTATATTTCCTGTCTTAAAATGTAAGGGATACTGGAGCCTGGTTGCGGTGGTGGGATGGCTCACGGCGGGTGCCGGAAAATTTCCTTTATTTTCAAATCCAAACCTTGACAGGTATGCTGCTGTTCCAAATCATGGGTGCATGTTACAAGTGCGGAACATATTTTAACTTAGTACTAACTTAGCATCATATTTGATCTGATTCGACTGAATATCCCAGGTTTCCATCTCTCATGCATCTGGTGTGACGTGTTTTCAGACTCTCAGGCTGGCGCAAAGAAATCTTACGGGAATTGAACGTCTCACTCCGGCCAGCTGACCAAAGTTGGTAACCTTGGTATTGTGTGTAGGAGATTCGGTATAACTATAATTTCGTTCTCCATTTGCATGCCCGAAGTGTCTTTAAGTGTTATGTAGTTTTGCCTGAAACGCAAAAATAAAACAAAGCAATTAAAGCCGATCAGTGGCTCAAATTTTGCTGTAGCGATTGAAGAACTTTTGTCGGAAGTTGGATTCGAACTTGGGATGCCTTACTTGGGAGAACAGAATACCAGAATAGAGTAGGTTAAGTCCAGCCTTGGCTTCCAAGCTGACGTTTTTCTACATATGTGCTTGTGTATCATGGACAGTAAGAGGGGGCAGGCAAGGAGAGAATTTCTCTCTTTGGGGATCAATAGAGTGTTGTTATTATAACGTCTAAAAAGTATGATGGTCTGTCGATAAATCAATAACAATATCAATGAAGTTAATGTTTATCTAAAGGAATCAGAATTCAGGAAAAGCCAGGGGCCGGACCGAGTGTAGGGGGCGTGGCCAGAGACAGCCTGCTGACTGTTCCAAATCATGGGTGCATGTTACAAGTCCGGAACATATTTTAACTTAGTACTAACTTAGCATCATATTTGATCTGATTCGACTGAATATCCCAGGTTTCCATCTCTCATGCATCTGGTGTGACGTGTTTTCAGACTCTCAGGCTGGCGCAAAGAAATCTTACGGGAATTGAACGTCTCACTCCGGTCAGCTGACCAAAGTTGGTAACCTTGGTATTGTGTGTAGGAGATTCGGTATAACTATAATTTCGTTCTCCATTTACATGCCCGTAGTGTCTTTAACCGGCTGCACAAACTGGATCCGCCTCCATTACGACACAACTTTGCCCTTATTGGCTTAAGAATTTAGTCACATACATGACGTATATCTGCTATTTCTCCCGAGAAGCAGGTAAAGCAGTGGTAACTGCTTTGTAGTTAATTTACCTGGTAAAATTAAGTTTAAATAAATGATATAAATACTGTAATAGTACTCGTGAGCTTTGTTTATTTGTTATTAGTTATTGTAATGTTGCGCTGCTTTATTTGTTTAATCGTCTAGTCTGTGGAGACATTCAAGTTAATCAAATAAGAATTGCACTGTACACTGTACATGACCATAAAAACTTTGTATCCTTGAAATAAATGTTTTTGATCTTTTCCTTGGCAGTTATCTTTTTACACAGGGCCTCTATGTACACGATAGTTTTTTTTTTCACGACTAACAGTATGGATCAGGAGTTGGTTATTGTAAAAGAAGTAATGTGCATGCAGGTGATATTTGTATAGATTTATCCACACCCTTGTAGCAGTGCTGCCATTGCAGTCAGATCTCGCAAACTAGGAGTATTAGTTGTCTTTATTTCTCTTTATTTCTTGACGCCAACCCTCTCCATTAATCCGGGCTTGGGACTGGCACCTACCTGAGCTGGCTTGCTCCCTTAAGTGGCTGGGTTAGGCTAAACTATATATATATATTTACCAAGACTACAATAAAACATCTCGAAATGTGTAGTCTAGCAAAACGCAGTTTAAAGAAGGTAGCCTACCTGGCGAAATTGCAAACAAATTAAGGGCGTTAGGCAGCCTTTAGATCCTACCCATCATGCACTGCAGTTTTTTGCTAATTCCTCAAATGGAAAACTGTCCATCCATCCATCCATTTTCCAAACCGCTTATCCTACTGGATCGCGGGGGGTCTGGAGCCTATCCCGGAAGCAATGGGCACGAGACAGGGAACAACTCAGGATGGCGGGCCAGCCCATCGCAGGGCACACTCACACACTATTCACTCACGCATACACTCCTATGGGCAATTTAGCAACTCCAATTAGCCTCAGCATGTTTTTGGACTGTGGGGGAAACCAGAGTACCCGGAGGAAACCCCACGATGACATGGGTAGAACATGCAAACTCCACACACATGTGACCCAGGTGGAGACTCGAACCCGGGCCCTAGAGGTGTGAGGCAACAGTGCTAACCACTGCACCACCATGCTGCCCCCTAAATGGAAAACCATTAAATACAAAAGGAAAACAAAAGTGCTGTAAGACTGTATACTTATGTGTATGTTAGTAAAGGCTGTAGCTGACACAACGGACCCCACTAATTAGAAAGGGGTAATTGTACACATGTGGCATCCAGTATGTTCTTCTATAACAGTTTTTAAAAAAAAAAAAAAAACTCACATTACACAAATTGGCACTATCAAAACGAGGATTATGGGGAAAATGGGGACTGTGATGGAGATTACATACACGTAGGCATGGTATTTAGTTTTTTTTAATCTGGTCACCTTCCAGAGTAATTGTAAACTAAAACCATCTTCACCCTATTTGATTCTTTATAAATGGACAATCAGTCGTGCAGTAAATGGGGGTATAGAGAGACACAGAGCTTGTCTAACAAGAAACCCTGGGAAGCTAACATTAATAGGGTGGGTATGGATAGCAAAACCATTGATACAGATTACAGATTTATATCTCACCTGAACCCTGGCGGGCTCCGTGCCAATAGGGGTTGGGATTAGGGTTAGTTAACTTAAGTAGTAATATTGATGTGTATATTCTCCTATTCTCCAGTCAGTGAATCGTGAAACGTAATGTTAATATGTTTCTATACCTATATGTTCTGCTTAAAAACCCATAAAGGCAAGCACAGTGTTTAGACATTCTGTTACTTAGACTAGTAAACACTAAGATCCTTCAGCTTTCAATTAACCTGACACAACAGTCTAAACAACAAATGTGTGCCATGTCATTTGTCATCTTTACATCTTGTATCCTTTATATGGTAATTGGATTTTCAAGGTGGAATTGCAGGTCGATCATTTTAAGGATCTAGATGTAAACCTCCCTGGTGTTGCTTTAATATTTTTTTTGCACAATTTGCTTCACACACTTCCTCCAGCAGAGAAGCTTACAATACTACACCCCACCAAATGACTGGATGATGCCTTTTTATTTAAGGTCTGGCTGTGAGCCTCGATTACCGATACACTATCTTCAGGCTCCTGCCGGGATCAGTCAGTATGGTGGACCTTTGGAGGAATGGGTACAAAACCATCAGGAAAGTTTGCAGGTGCTTCAAGAGTATGTGAAGGCTTAGTTGGAGGAACAAGCCACACCACGAAATCGGAAACACAATGAGTTGGTTAATGATTAGGGGTTTGATGAAGGTCAGCTGGTGTGTTTGCGGAACCATGTTCGAGGTAAAATACAGGATCATTGGGATGCCTGTTTGTATATGGTAGTTCGGTGTCCCCAAGATCAGGGTGCAGTTTACTCTGCAACTCCAATGGAGGGGGACGGGGTTGTCCGTCAAGTTCACCGAACAGAGTTGCGTCCAGTACCACAGGGGGTTGTTATGTCAGGGGAAGATGTTCTGGTAATGTCTCCTGAGTCTGGGTTGCCCACAGGGGCAACAGAAATGGAATCGGATGAGGACTCTGTGATTTTACGGGGACAGGGCTGGTGGGAGGGGTCGCAATAGAGCATCCACAAGTAGGCCTCGTATAATGGAGGAGGTTATGTCCCCCCCGAGGTGTAGAGACCAGTTAAACGTTCGGTGAGGTCCACCACTGGTCATCATACCAACCCTTATAAGTTACCACGGTCAGTGAATGATCGTTCGGTTGGGGAGGAAGACCAGTGGTTTGGGGATAGAATTCTTAGCTGTGATCGTTGGGTCATCAATTTCATTTTGGGGGATGGATTGTAGCCAGGCAATTATAGGCAGGTATAGGAACTGCAGTTCGGACTGGAGGCATAGCCGGGGCGAGATGGCTGTGCATGTTCCGATGGTAGGGCATATTGGCAAAGGAGCAGGCACGGGAAAGACAGGCAGGGTCCTGATAGATTTGGTGGAGCATCGGCGGGCATATTGAATTTGCAGTGTAGCAGCCTTTCTGTTTGCTTGTTTCAGGGGTGAACAATCTTATCCGCAAAGGGCCGGTGTGTATGCAGGTTTTCGCTGCAACTCCCTAATTAGATTTCTAATTAGAGGACTGATTAGCTGAAGAGTCCTCATACCTGGTTTTGAAGAGCTGACCTAAAGGTTACCCCAAAAACCTGTTTTTTTTTGTTTGAATGGGGCAGTGAGTCATGGGGTAAACTACTGTTCTTTAGGGGTTTTCAAGGTGGAATTACGGGTCGATAATTTTAAGGATCAGGTTGTAAACCTCCCTGGTGTTGCTTTAATATGTTTTATCTGAGGTTGTATCGTGTATTATCAAGCCAGCCGGCTTAGTGGCCTCGGGAGCGGGGTTTAGTGGGAGCAGCTGGCTAGTTTTATTTTCTTTTTTGTTTGTGTCTTTTTCTTTGTTGTATGTATATTTTGGGTTCATTATTAGGCAGGCTGGGCCTTTTGGCACCTGTAGTCTGGGTGCTGGATTGCCCATAGGGGTCTTTTTTATTGCTGTGATTTGCTGTGTCATTCACTAGTGTGATTTGTGCTGGATGTGTTTTTAAGGTTGTGCTGTGGCGTGTACCTGAGCAAACTTTGGGCAACCTGTTCTCTTGTTGGCTTTATTGACAAAGGGTGGATTAGTCTAATTACGGCCTGCTACAAATAGCTGCATATAACGTATAAAAAAAATCACCTTATGGGTGCAAGATAGGGTAGCAAGATCTTGAGTTTTTTTTACAGTACTCGGGTACGTTTTAAAATTTTCGACCAATCAGCAAACATTATTCTGACAGCATAGCTGGGAAACCAATGAAAAGTGAGTGCAACGTTCTAGAACTTGACTTCGGGTTGACGCTCCCTATAAAAGAGCTGGGTACTGCTTCAAGGCGTTCAGTTGGCGCTACCTCCTGATAGAGTAGCACTGTACGGCTCTTGTTCCGTAAAACAACATCAAAAGGATGAAAAAAAAAACAATATTTAAAGAAGACGAAAAAAATCAATTTTTAAAGAAGACGAAAAAAACATCGTCTAAAAAAATAAGCCAAAAAAATAATATCCGAAGAAGGAAAAACATGCAAAGTAAAAAAAAACAAACAAAAATAAAAAACAATATCCAAAGAAGAAGGAAAAAAACATCCAAAGGGAGAAAAGAAGAACTGAAGGGCCAACGAGGTAGGAGGAAATACAAATTTCGTTTCAGCACCGTTGGAGTGCCAAGCCGTGAAAAGCATTTGGCCAGAAGACAAGGTAAGTGTTGTATCTGTTATTTTAAAACAGCGCTTTTCAAAATGCTGCTTTATAATCGTTTGAGATCGTTAGCCAGTGTGACAGCTGAAGGCTTTTTGAGTTTACCAACATAAAGTTTTATTTCTGTATTAGGACATTGTCAGGAACAATGATGTGTTCATCGCTATGATGTGGTCAAAAAGCGATGCATTGAATCTTAGAAACATTTGTGATTTTTCAAACGATGCTTTTCCTTTTATTTAATCAGTAAAATTTCCATCGGTTTTATATAGTGCCCCTTGAAATATGTCTTTAGCTCATTTTCCGGGCATTTTACTAGAATGCATCCTGAGAAATACACAAGCTCTGCTGCATTTCCGTGCCTCGATGTTTAGTGCCGAGTATAATTGTTGCAGTTGCCTTTTATATATTCCATGAGACCTGTTGGTACCAAGAGAAGTGTGAGACTGTCAGGGTGAATTTATCATACAATCGCACGCATAAATACCTGAGGGTTGCCAGTCCTTTTGCGTTGTTACAGGAGGACTAGAGCTGACGAGTGTGTTTCTACACACTATCAAGGGCATTGTAGTACAGTTTTCTCAGGTGGGAGAATGCTGCCGATCTCCTATTTGACAATACAGCCCTTGATATATTAGAATATTACAGAACTAGAAGCCTTTTGCAAGGAAGAATGTGAGAAAATCCCAAGTACAAGAACTGAAAGCCTTTCAGCTGGCTATAAGAAGCGCTTGTAAGCTGTGATATCTGGCAGAGGAGGTGTTACTAAGTACTGATTACGTAGGGTGCCCAAACTTTTGCAGAGTGCCATAATAATGTTTTTATTTTGTAATTTTGTTCAATTTATGGCATAAAAAGTAACTATTCATCAATGTTTGCTGAAAATATTGTGTATTTTTCCCCCAGTTCCTAAAGAGACTGTATTAACTGATATTGTTGCTTTTGTAATTGAAAAGATGTTATTTGTCAAGGGGTGCCAAACCTTTGCATAAGACTGTACACAGTGTGTGTATGTGTTTATGTGAGTGTGTGTCTGTGTGTGTGTGTGTATATATATATATGTGTGTGTGTGTATATATTTCTGTATATGCATGTGTATATATATATTTATATATAGTTCACACACATTCAAACTTATTTGAATACACATTCAAAATTATTTTTATTATTATTATTTTCGTTTTTTTTTTTTTTTGTGTTTTAAAATTTTTTATTTTTGCAATGGAAATAAAAATAAAGCAGTCCTCCGTAGAGGAGGGGTGGTGGAGGGAATATATATATATATATATATAAAATAATTGTCACACAACCTGGGTGACATGCCTTGCCTGCTCACCCAGTTTTAGTGCACCTTAGTTATTCATAATGACCATCTAGTCTCGATACACCCATAAATATATATGTATATATATATAGTTTTTTTTGTTTTTTTTTTTGCAATAGACAATAAAAATAACGCAGTTCTCCATAAAGGAGGGATGGTGGATGGAATATATATATACATATATATAAAATAATTGTCACACAACTTGGGTGACATGCCTTGCCTGCTCACCCAATTATAGTGCAACTTAGTTATCCATAATGACCAACTAGTCTCGATACACCCATATATATATATATATGTACATATATATATAGTTTTTTTATTAGCAATAGAAAAGAAAAATAACGCAGTTCTCCGTAAAGGAGGGATGGTGGATGGAATATATATATATATATATATATATATACATTTATATAAAATAATTGTCACACAACCTGGGTGACATGCCTTGCCTGCTCACCCAATTTTAGTGCACCTTAGTTATCCATACTGACCATCTAGTCTCGACACACCCATATATATATATATATATATATATATATATATATATATATATATATGTATATATATAGATATTTTTTCTTTTTCTTGTGTTTTTTTTTCGCAATGGTTATTAAAAATGAAGCAGTCCTCCGTAAAGGAGGGGTGGTGGAGGGAATATATATATACATATATATATAAAATAATTGTCACACAACCTGGGTGACATGCCTTGCCTGCTCACCCAATTTTAGTGCAACTTAGTTATCCATAATGACCAACTAGTCTCGATACACCCATATATATATATATATATATATGTACATATATATAGTTTTTTTATTAGCAATAGAAAAGAAAAATAACGCAGTTCTCCGTAAAGGAGGGATGGTGGATGGAATATATATATATATATATATATATATATATATATATATATATATACATTTATATAAAATAATTGTCACACAACCTGGGTGACATGCCTTGCCTGCTCACCCAATTTTAGTGCACTTTAGTTATCCATACTGACCATCTAGTCTCGACACACCCATATATATATATATATATATATATATATATATATATATATATATATATATATATATATATATAGATATTTTTTCTTTTTCTTGTGTTTTTTTTTCGCAATGGATATTAAAAATAAAGCAGTCCTCCGTAAAGGAGGGGTGGTGGAGGGAATATATATATACATATATATATAAAATAATTGTCACACAACCTGGGTGACATGCCTTGCCTGCTCACCCAATTTTAGTGCAACTTAGTTATCCATAATGACCAACTAGTCTCGATACACCCATATATATATATATATATATATATATGTACATATATATAGTTTTTTTATTAGCAATAGAAAAGAAAAATAACGCAGTTCTCCGTAAAGGAGGGATGGTGGATGGAATATATATATATAAATATATATATATATATATATATATATATATATATATATATATATATATATACATTTATATAAAATAATTGTCACACAACCTGGGTGACATGCCTTGCCTGCTCACCCAATTTTAGTGCACTTTAGTTATCCATACTGACCATCTAGTCTCGACACAATCATATATATATATATATATATATATATATATATATATATATATATATATATATATATATATGTATATATATATAGATATTTTTTCTTTTTCTTGTGTTTTTTTTTCGCAATGGATATTAAAAATAAAGCAGTCCTCCGTAAAGGAGGGATGGTGGATGGAATATATATATAAAATAATTGTCACACAACCGGGGTGACATGCCTTGCCTGCTCACCCAATTTTAGTGCACCTTAGTTATTCATAATGACCATCTAGTCTCGATACACCCATAAATATATATGTATATATATATAGTTTTTTTATTAGCAATAGAAAAGAAAAATAACGCAGTTCTCCGTAAAGGAGGGATGGTGGATGGAATATATATATATATATATATACATTTATATAAAATAATTGTCACACAACCTGGGTGACATGCCTTGCCTGCTCACCCAATTTTAGTGCACTTTAGTTATCCATAATGACCATCTAGTCTCGACACACCCATATATATATATATATATATATATATATATATGTATATATATAGATATTTTTTCTTTTTCTTGTGTTTTTTTTTCGCAATGGATATTAAAAATAAAGCAGTCCTCCGTAAAGGAGGGGTGGTGGAGTGAATATATATATACATTTATATAAAATAATTGTCACACAACTGGGGTGACATGCCTTGCCTGCTCACCCAATTTTAGTGCACCTTAGTTATCCATAATGACCAACTAGTCTCGATACACCCATAAATATATATGTGTATATATATATATATATATATAGTTTTTTTGTGTTTTTTTTTTGCAATAGACAATAAAAATAACGCAGTTCTCCATAAAGGAGGGATAGTGGATGGAATATATATATACATATATATAAAATAATTGTCACACAACCTGGGTGACATGCCTTGCCTGCTCACCCAATTTTAGTGCACCTTAGTTATCCATACTGACCATCTAGTCTCGATACACCCATATATATATATATATATATGTACATATATATAGTTTTTTTATTAGCAATAGAAAAGAAAAATAACGCAGTTCTCCGTAAAGGAGGGATGGTGGATGGAATATATACATACATATATATAAAATAATTGTCACACAACCTGGGTGACATGCCTTGCCTGCTCACCCAATTTTAGTGCAACTTAGTTATCCATAATGACCAACTAGTCTCGATACACCCATAAATATATATGTATATATATAGTTTTTTTTTTTTCGCAATGGACAATAAAAATAACGCAGTTCTCCGTAAAGGAGGGATGGTGGATGGAATATATATATAAAATAATTGTCACACAACCGGGGTGACATGCCTTGCCTGCTCACCCAATTTTAGTGCACCTTAGTTATTCATAATGACCATCTAGTCTCGATACACCCATAAATATATATGTATATATATGTATTGTTTTTTTTTTTTTTTTTTTTGCAATAGACAATAAAAATAGCGCAGTTCTCCATAAAGGAGGGATGGTGGATGGAATATATATATACATATATATAAAATAATTGTCACACAACCTGGGTGACATGCCTTGCCTGCTCACCCAATTTTAGTGCACTTTAGTTATCCAGAATGACCATCTAGTCTCGATACACCCATGAATATATATGTATATATATATATATATATATATATATATATATATATAGTTTTTCTGTTTTTTTTTTGCAATAGACAATAAAAATAACGCAGTTCTCCATAAAGGAGGGATGGTGGATGGAATATGTATATGCATATATATAAAATAATTGTCACACAACCTGGGTGACATGCCTTGCCTGCTCACCCAATTTTAGTGCACCTTAGTTATCCATACTGACCATCTAGTCTCGATACACCCATATATATATATATATATATATATATATATATATATATATATGTACATATATATAGTTTTTTTATTAGCAATAGAAAAGAAAAGTAACGCAGTTCTCCGTAAAGGAGGGATGGTGGATGGAATATATATATATATATATATATACATTTATATAAAATAATTTTCACACAACCTGGGTGACATGCCTTGCCTGCTCACCCAGTTTTAGTGCACCTTAGTTATCCATAATGACCATCTAGTCTCGATACACCCATAAATATATATGTATATATATATATATATATATATATAGTTTTTTTATTTTTTTCGTAATGGACAATAAAAATAACGCAGTTCTCCGTAAAGGAGGGATGGTGGATGGAATATATATATACATATATACATTTATATAAAATAATTGTCACACAACCTGGGTGACATGCCTTGCCTGCTCACCCAGTTTTAGTGCACCTTAGTTATCCATACTGACCATCTAGTCTCGATACACCCATAAATATATATACTGAACAAAAATATAAACGCATCACTCTTGTTTCTGCTCCCATTTTTCATGAGATGGACTTAAAGACCTACAATTCATTCCAGATACACAATATTACCATTTCTCTCAAACATTTCTCACAAATCAGTCTAAATGTGTGATAGTGAGCACTTCTGCTTTGCTGAGATAATCCATCCCACCTCACAGGTGTGCCACATCAAGATGCTGATCTGACATCATGGGTAGTGCACAGGTGTACCTTATACTGCCCACAATAAAAGGCCACCCTGGAATGTGCAGTTTTTTGCTTTATTGGGGGTCTGGGGACTCAGAACCGGTCAGTATCTGGTGTGACCACCATTTGCCTCATACAATGCAACACATCTTCTTCGCATAGAGTTTATCAGATTGTCAATTGTGGCCTGTGGAATGTTGGTCCACTCCTCTTCAATGGCTGTGCGAAGTTGTTGGATATTAGTGGGAACTGGTACACGCTGTCGTATACGCCGGTCAAGCACATCCCAAACATGCTCAACGGGTGACATGTCCGGTGAGTATGCTGGCCATGCAAGAACTGGGACATTTTCAGCTTCCAAGAACTGTGTACAGATCCTTGCAACATGGGGCCGTGCATCATCTGTCTGAGTGGCTGGTCTCAGACGATCTTGGAGGTGAACCTGCTGGATGTGGAGGTCCTGGGCTGGTGTGGTTACACGTGGTCTGCGGTTGTGAGGCCGGTTGGATGTACTGCCATATTCTCTGAAACGCCTTTGGAGACGGCTTATGGTTGAGAAATGAACATTCAATGCACGAGCAACAGATCTGGTTGACATTCCTGCTGTCAGCATGCCAATTGCACGCTCCCTCAATGCTTGTGGCATCTGTGGCATTTTGCTGTGAGACAAAACTGCACATTCCAGGGTGGCCTTTTATTGTGGGCAGTATAAGGTACACCTGTGCACTACCCATGATGTCAGATCAGCATCTTGATGTGGCACACCTGTGAGGTGGGATGGATTATCTCAGCAAAGCAGAAGTGCTCACTATCACACATTTAGACTGATTTGTGAGAAATGTTTGAGAGAAATGGTAATATTGTGTATCTGGAATGAATTGTAGATCTTTAAGTCCATCTCATGAAAAATGGGAGCAAAAACAAAAGTGTTGCGTTTATATTTTTGTTCAGTGTATGTATATGTATACATATAGTTTTTTTTGTGTTTGTGAAAACGGGTCTTTAATCGGGGAAACGGAGCGGGTAGAGCAGGACGGAACGCAGGCATTGACAAACTACAATGACGGACAGGGCAAACAGGTAAGACCAGGACTTAAAATAGGTCATGACTAATCAAAGTAATCGGGCAAAGCAGGAGACGATCAGGGAAGCACACGTGGGTAATCAGGGGGCGTGGCACACACGAGGAGCGGACAAGCCGGGCATATATGTATATCTATATAAAACCTCATTAATGAGGGACAGGGAACAGAACGGACAGACAGAACTGGCACAGGGGAAGGAGCCAGGACAAGACTTGACATAAGACAGGAAAGGCAGAGAAACAGATCAGAAAGGGGGACACGGAGGGAACAGGCAGGACAAAAGGACCGGGAGTGAACGAAGGGAACATCGGGGAAAGAGGAGCAGAAGCCAGAGGGACGAGGGACAAAGAGAGGAGGGACAGAGACAGGAGGAACAAAGCGAGGGGGAGCAGAGGCAGGAGGGACAAAGACGGGAGGCCAGGGAGAGAAGGAGGGGGAACCAAGAGGAGCCCGAGGGAGACCCAGCGGGCGACGGGAGGCAGCCGGAAGGGCTGCAGGCGGCCGGGAGGCCGGAGCCGGAGGGGCCGAGGAGACGGGGTGAGGGACAGACGCAGGGACGAAGGAGGGAGTCGGAGGGGAGACCAGGGAAGGGGACGAAGGAGCTGGAAGGGACCCTGGCGAGGGCAAGGAGAGAGGGGGAGCCGCAGCAGACGGCGACGTCCTCCGACACGCCAGAGCGGGAGGACCAGCAGGCGAATGAGGAGCCGCCGTCGGGGGGCCCGCAGGCAACCGATAAGACGCCGGAGGAGGGACCGAGGCAGGGCGACGAGGCCGCGGAGGGGGACCCGCAGACGACAGCCGACCCGGAGGGCCAGGACCCGCAGGTGCCGACCAAGCCCTAGCGCCGGCGAGGGAGGGCGAGCCAGGGGGCTGGGCGGGTGGGACCCCAGCCGTGCGTCTGTGTCCTCTCCCCTTATGGGACACAGACATAAGGACCTGCGGCCGGGGTCGGGCTCGTCGGGGTGAGGGTACCAGAGTCACAGGGGGAGAAGGGACTGGAGTGGGGCCAGGGACTGGAGCTGCAGGCTGCAGAGGGGGCGCCTGCCCGGGAGCTGCAGGCAGGGAAAGCGCCTCGGACGTGGGCGCGGTAGCTGCAGGCAGCGGAGACGGCTGCTCGGGCTCTGGGGCCGCAGGGGGCACTTATTTTATTATATAAAATAAGTGTCACACAACCGGGGTGACATGCCTTGCCTGCTTGTGGGATGAGGAAGACTCAGGGACTGGAAATGGGATTAAAACTGAAGATGTGCTCATTCCTTTGTGTATTTACAAATTTTCCTTCCGTCAGACATGAGGAGTTTGCTGCTATATTTGGCACTAATAGAGATTCTGATGCTGCTATTTTTATTGTCTATTAGTTTGTTATTATTTACAAGTTCTGTTGTGTTTTTGCATTTTTCTCTTCTGGTTAATTAACTGCTGTCTGTTTGCTGTGAAGTATGAGTGTGGTGAGTAAGACTCAGGGACTGGAAGTGGGATTACAACTAAAGATAACATGCTTATTCCTTTTTGTATTGTTTACAAATTTCCTTCCGTCAAACATGAGGAGTTTGCTGCTATATTGTGCACTAACAGAGATTCTGATGCTGCTATTTTTATTGTTTATAAATGTGTTATTGTTTCCAGTATTCAAGTATTCGAGTATTCAATAAATGCTAAATTGAGAAATTTTGTGTATCGTTTGTTATTATTAGTGTGATATTTTACCATGCAAATAGAGGGGAAAACGTCCAATTATCGGCCAAAAAAAATCAGCAGCATATATCGGCCATCGCCTGACCCTTGACTTGAAAAACCCATATCGGTCGACCTCTAGTAACAGTACATTCTGTCCAATTCATCCATCGAGTTAAGTCACACACCCACTTGAGGGGGCACTCCGGCAGACGTGAGGATGGGGATGTTCTTTCCGCTATAACATCCACTGCAGAAGTACATCTCGCTCCTGTTCACAGGGCTTACTTCAATGATGAAGCAGGGCTGGTTGTCTGGACAAGAAGTTGTCCTGCTGCTGGGTCTCGGTGCCGTTTTTCCACCTAAGCTTGAAGGTGGAAATGTGTTCCAACTTGGTCCCTGGGACTGCAGCATAGCCAAACATCGCGAGCAGCGTCGGCCACACCCACCACCAGAACCATCACACCGTCCTATACACATAAAGAAGAACTAAAACATAGAGTGTTGTGACAATCTATGCGTTAATGTTTGGCAGCATAGGTGATTCATTAAAATTATACCGAAGAATGGAAAATGTGATATTTAGAATATTTTTTGCCATTTAGTAGCTAATTTAAGCACTTACCCAATGCCTCAATTTGTTTTAGGTCAGTAATGTCTGAGCCAAAAGAATGAATGTATGAATTTAATACAATTCACCCACTCCCACCCACACACAAATCTGAAATTCAATTTAAGACACTTCTTAAACATTAGTGCATTAACAAAAAAGGAAAATCTTAAGAGATTCAGTAGGATTTTCTATGTTAGACTTAAGCTAATAGTTCAATAGTTTTTACATATTTCAATATACCAATTTGACTTTAATGTTGAAACAGATGCTAAAACATGGAATAATTTCATAACTAGAGAAACATGTTATTCACAAACACTAGCAAAGGTAGCTTATAGTTAAGCTTACTTAAGTCAGCAAGTCAGGCTACAGTGTGTAAGAATAGTCGTAAACGATAATTTGTCTCAGTCTTACATGACAGAATAAGTAAACAGAAAATATAAAATGGCTGAAACAGCGTCATTAACGCCAGCTACAGTAGAGGCGCAGAAAAGGTGTCATGACTGAAGTATTCCCAAACTCTGGAAGACCGTATGCGAGCCTTTTTTGCCGCGTGTTTCTCCAGAGGCTCCGGAGCTCCGCTGGTTGACACAGCCATGTTGGTTCATGTGCAGGGGGACGAGCGGCAAATTTCTTTTTTGCAGGGTGGTAGGTGATGTCTCATTAATATTTATGAGAGAAGTGCTACATGATTGGCCAGTGCATGCCTTACAAAATGGTGCGGCACTGCATCCAAGCCTGCGGCACTCAGAGTCACAAATACAGTGGAAACCATTTGTAGTAATTACGTCTGTCTGGCTGATTTCCAACTAATTGATATTTGTATATTTATTACATGAATATAAGGTAATATAAGGTAATAGAAGAGGTATTTAATGGTTTTCCATCTGAGGAATTTGCAAAAAACTGCAGTGCATGATGGGTCGGACCTAAAGGCTGCCTTAACGTCCTCATCTGTATGACGACATACATCAAGACTAGGAAGGTGCATAATGTTCATGTCTGGTTGCGTTTGTTGGTCCAGAAAGTAATTCAATTTCGCCATGTAGGTTACGTTCTTAAAAACTGCTTGGATATAGCCCGATTATATGCTGTGGGCCTTTTAATTTTTTTGTTTACCAGGTAGGCTACCTTCTTTAAACTGCGTTTTGTTAGACTACATATTTAGGGAGGTCTTTATAAATTTATAGTAGTCTTCATAAATATGTACATAGTTTAGCCTAACCCAGCCACTTAAGGGAGAAAGCCAGCTCAACTAGGTGTCGGTCCCAAGCCCGGATTAATGGGGAGGGTTGGCGTCAAGAAATAAAGAGACTGTATCTTCACTGCATGACTGATGTCAAAATGTGTGAAATATGTGGTTGTATTAATAAATGCATTAAAGTAGGTTAATGATTCTGTGCTGTCTAAATTGTATAGAAAATTTCTACGTATAGCCAAACAAATCTCCTCCTGTTTGAAAAGGCATAGAAAAAGCAATTTAGCCACTAAAACTTTACAGTTTTTGTGAGGGACAGTCGAATTCTCTCGTTTCTCTCGTCAAGTTTTTTTGTGATCCTGCACCTACACTTTGCCGGCCCCAGGAGGATGGGCTCCCCCTTTGAGTTTGGTCCCTCCCAAGGTTTCTTCCTTCTTGGGAGTTTTTCCATGCTATCGGCGCCTATGGCTTACTCACTGGGGGCTTTGGGTGGGCATGATATAAAGCAAAGCATTTTCCCTCCCAGTTTCCTCCTCTGGTCCACATTGCAGGACCATCAGCCATCAGAAACAGCCAGACGGTCTCCTTCAGCTTCTTTAGTGTCCTTGGAAGCCAAGGCAGTTTTAGGTCTGAGAAGAGGTTTATCAGAAGGACACATATTACGTCGTTTGTCCTGAAATGTAACATGGGGAGGAAAAGTTAAGCGGTTTAGTCAGATTGGAGTCGTTTATTCAGCAGTGGCAGCGCCAGTGACTTAATGCTACAGGTGCTATAGGGGAGTGAGATTATTTAGACCGGGTGCTTTAGCTTTTCAGCTTATGTAGATGGTGTATAGAAGCACACAGCACGATAAGCTACAGCATGGATAAAATAGGATAAAATATGAAATTCTAACGTCTAGCTCACAGAGCCTCTATGTGTACTTTGAAGAAAAAATACACTACAAGTATGCTGTAAAAACCGCAAAAATGTCTTACACAATATACAGATTTTACAGATAGTTAAAGAAAAAATGAAACCAATATTTTGGGGGTGCTGTGGGGGTACTATGGTCATTGGAGGAGGAGCTAGAGCCCCCCCCCCAAGCTTTTCCTTGGTGCTGCCACTGTTGTTCAGATTAAAAGTAACATTGTCATTAATAAACAGTACTCTGATCAAATTTTTGCATGTACAAACACAATCAAAGTTTAACCACATGTTTAGACACAATTCACACACCTGTTACATTTCCATAATGCTAAGACTCTCTACACTTACTTCATCCACTTTCTTGTTTGGTACACAGTCATTTGATGGATGTGTAAGATCATTACCAGACCGTCTGCTGCAAACTCTACAGTTAATGAATGGCTGCAAAAACACACAGACACACAAAAACAGTATTTAAAGAGTGGTGGGCAATAAATACAGTGAGAGAAGGTGTAGTAAAGATATATCTAATGATTTAAGGCAGAGCTGCTGGAGTGCAGGGTTTAATGACACAGAACAATTTTAGAGGAAAGAGCTTCCAAAGCAGGGTCACCATAAGGCTATATTATACAAAGCAAGTTCATCTAAAAGTATGAACAACAAATCCCGTTTAACTGAACACTGCTCTGTATTAAAATACTGTCCTCCGATCAAGCTAAGTGGTCCTGTAGTTCACTATTTAAAGAGGTAAATTTAAAGGGTAATTCACACTGCACATCTACCCTGCTCTGACCAGGTTTAATTACTGGCTTTCTAATTAAAACAAGAGTTAAGTCCTGCCCTTTCACCACAAAACACCACACTGCCATTTAAGGCTGATTTCAACAATGAGTTTTAGTTAACCTGGCTCGATTGAGTTAACTCTGGGTATGTAAAACCCGCTTTGTAGTACAGCCCACAGGTCTTTAAATAAGGCCAGCTAGGGTTCATAGCTCGAAGCATAATCTACAGGTCACCCCTCAGATGATTAGCATTTGCTTCTGCCTGGTAATCCAGCCTTTAAGCCTGTAAACCTACTAAAATTTGAGAATAAGGTGAAGGAACTGGCTCTTTGAGGCCACCTATGTATTTGTTACTTTATTGTTGGCTAACTTTCCCCCGCAGGGCATCAAAAAAGTTAACATGAACCTAAATTAATTTGCTAACTGATATGTCCAATGCTCACAGTCACAGTGACTCTTTACTTACCCTCTTGTCCATGAAAATACAGTCAGCCCGATGGTCTGTTGCAGTTGACTTTGGACATTTTGTTGCTCTCAAGAGAATCTCAATGTCAATGTATTCACTGCTGATCTAAATCACATAAACACGTTATATACAAAATTGCCTACAACTGTTTTAAAGGCAATATAACAAACAATAATCACCCAAAAAATGGCAAACTGTCACAGACTTGACTGCAGCAGATTCAGAGAGAAACTGTGAGAAGGTAAAATTGACCAGGGCTGAGATATACAACCATCACTTTCATTGTGAAGAGACATTAAGCATCATATGCATTGAAATTAAAACATCAAAATCAATGTGATACTCATTAGTTCAGCTTGCAGATGATGAAAGTTTCACACTTTTGTAAACACTTTCTCAGCAGTTACCTTCGGACGGCCCTGGATGTTATAGAAATTCATGTGCTGACGGGTTCCTTGATGAGCATTTTCGACTGCGAGTTTAATGGCCGTCTTGTGAGTGCAGGGAGACTGTGGTAATCTTGCTGGGCCTCTGTGGAGATAAGCAGAGCTCCATAAGCCAAAACCAGAAGCAGCAGGCGGGTCATCTTCCTCTCAGCTTTGAAGGGAGAAGCAGGACTGAGGACACTGATCTGTGGTCCCCTTATCCAGCACGTCCAGGGGCGTGTCCTTCACTCGAAACAAACAGACCTTTGAACAACATTGGAAAACTCTTCAGGATGAATTGAGGCAGGTGGTCAAGTGGGTTTATTGTTATTTCAGCAATATACACAGTACACAGTGAAAGGAAACATTGTTCCTCCTGGACCACGGTGCAACACAAAGAAGAAAAACAGAAACAACACAAGATGACACAAGTGCGGGCAAGATAGAACTATACAGAGTGAAAGGAGCACAAACAGAGGGAGAAAGTGCAAGATAAACACAAGAGCAACAATACAATACTACAGGACAAGACAGCGCAGTCAAGAACACAGAGTGCAGCCAGAGCTAACCTGAATAGGGGCATCAAGGTTGCCAGGCAGGCAGAGAAACAGAAAATAGAGGTCTACTTCACATACAACAACCCACAGTGGGTGTGGCAGGGAATACAACACATTACAAACTTCAAAGGCAACAACACCGTCACTGTTAACAGCAACGCCCTTTTAGCAAAGGAGCTAAACAGCTTCTTTGCTCGTCTGGAGGAACACAGAGCAGACATAGCCACACTGCCCCCCTCCCCCAATCTCCAGCACTCACAGACTCCCTCTGCAGGAACACCACGCGAGAAGGCACATTGCATCTCTAGGTGTGTGGAGTTTAAGACAAGGCAAGTGATGCTACGATAATATAATTCCTTGGTAAGACCCCACCTAGAATATTGTGTGCGGGTTTGGTTACCATACCTTAAGAAGGACATTGCTGCCTTGGAAAAGGTGCAACGTAGGGCAACGAGAATGATTCCTGGTCTTAGAGGAATGTCTAATGAGGAGAGGTTAGCTGAGCTGAATCTGTTTAGCCTCGAGCAAAGGAGACTAAGGGGGGACATAATCCAGGTGTTTAAGATTCTAACAGGTCTGGATGCTGTTCAGCCAAATGGCTATTTCAATGTTAGTTTAAATACCAGAACTCGTGGCCATAAGTGGAAATTAGCTGGAGAACATTTTAAAACGAATTTGATGAAGCATTTCTGTACACAGCGTGTAGTTAGAGTATGGAATAGTCTTCCTGTTATTGTAACACAAGCTAAAACCCTGGGTTCTTTTAAATCAGAGCTAGATAAGATTTTTGAGCTATTAGCTAAGTTCTCCTCAAAGGAGCTTGATGGGCCGAATGGCCTCCTCTCATTTGTAAATCTCTTTGGTTCTTATGAGTCAGCTTACAGAGATGAGGTCCAGAAACTGATAGGTTGGAGTTCAGCAAACAATTTGGCACTAAACAGCACAAAGACAAAGGAATCACTGACTTCAGGAAGGATGGAGGCGACACTGGCCTGCCTAGATGGATGGATGGATGTTTTTATTGACATTGTAAGTACAATGAGATTTAGTTTGGAACGCGCCAGCAGCTACACAGTATATTTACAATTATATAGATTGTGAGGCATAAAATAAGGTGTGAGTAATATAACATAACGACATAATATAAGTAATCATTAATTAATCATTACAGATGGTATGAGGTGTGAACCGCTAGGCTGCTATGGCATGTTTGGTATCAAACCGATGGAAAATCACTCCAGTTTCCAAATCTGGTCAGTGGTTACCACGAAAGTGAATATATCAAAAGTTACACCAGCCTAACGAAAATCATCAATACAAGGGAAATCACTCTGGTCATAAATCTCAAAAGGACTGATACAGACCCCCTTCCGAAAACCCGCCAAATGGATGGTCAGCCATTGGTCCAGGAGTCGAATTCCTGGTCACTCCTATTCACGAACTTTACACTATAAAACCTGGCACCTCAGAACAAAGCCAGGAGAGGAGAAACAGAAGGGAGGAGAAAACAAAAGACCATCAGCACGAAGAGAGGCAGAGAACATCAGCCCAAGAGAAGAGAAGCCCACAAGAAGCCCTCCTGAAGCCTATCAGTGAAGACCCAGCTGGACAGAGAACTGCAACCAAGCCCAAGCTTCACCAGGAGAGGGAATCAGAGGGGCTCCACTCCAACAACCGCTGCAAACACCGCGCCTCCCTGAGTGCCATCACCCATCAGCTCATCAGCCTCCGCAACCAACTGCCAAGACCCCCCCCCCCCCCACTCTGCAACCAAGTAAACAAACTTCCTTTCATTTATAACAACCTAAACTCCTATTCACCTGCTATATTACTTTAGGACAGTATTTCCACAAATTGCTTGCTTTGCAGAACAGTATTTTCCCTTTTAAGGTTACTCATTTTAAATCTGGTCATTGCATTTTCATGATTACATTGTTTGTGTCCACTCCGTTATTTCGTGTTTATTGTTTGTTAGGTGTAATGTCTGTCTTATGTTAGTTATAGGAATAAATGCATGTCTTTTACACAACTTCAGCCTCCGTTCATTGAGTGCTCACAAGAATCCCTGCCTGTGCGATCTACGCTCTGAAACCTCAAATTCGCCTGAAATATCGCGAGACTCTCTCTCATTGGCCGTGAGGGGAGCTTCGCTACCGATCGTTTACATTACCTGGTGACGCAGCTCGTTGGACAAGCCTTCTATTCTAACCCAGGTTATTATGTGATACTGGTTATTAATGAGTTCCATTTAAGTCACACATTAACAGACTCACGGTGTTTCGCAATTGAGTTTGAGCCGACCATTCAGCATAAAAATTGGTTAATAATCACAAGGCACAAGGTTTAAACTTATTCTGAGCACACAATTTAAACTTTTTATGACCGAACGTGCAGTGAAGAAGCGCTACTGTCAACTGGTTGCAAAAGTCGCACTCATGGCAATCTGAAGGCATTTAAGCGGGATCATATGGGCTTATTATAGTTATTTTTATTTCTATTATTAGTAGTTATATTATTTTGTTTTATTTTCGGTGATTTCATTGTAGTTCTTTCGTATTAAACTGCAGTAAACTTTAACCCTATGTCTGACGAGATTCTCAGATGTAGCGCTTTGTTTCCAGGTTCAATTCGGACGAGTGTCTCCGTTTCTATATATCCTGGGAGAGATCTCTCTATTAGCGAACGGGAATACTTGTTATGAGGTTCTAACCTAAATTATGTTGCGCTTGGACATAAGACCGATAGCTTAGTTACCTATCAGGATCATACTCGTATGTGTGTGCCTGCTTTAGACAAAGCAAGTTTAACACAACTTTGCGCTGTGAGCCAAGTGTGTGTCATTTAGAAATTGGGAGTCTCCTGTGCTTGAGACCCGCCGTGGTTAAGCACCATTTGCGACGAGATATAGTGCACTCACAATTTAAATCTGTCGCCGTAACGCGTGCGCCGTCTCGCTTCAGTAATTGTTTTAAGGGGTGATGACGAAGATGACGAATTTACTTTCCTGAAGAGGAGCAGGATGGGTCACGCGTTCTGTAAGATTTGTCTCCCACGGGGAAGGAACGATGTCAGTCGGCATGAAAAATCCAAGTCATTAGTGAATGACAGAGCCGCATGAGTGAACATGAAAAATTAATAGAAAATAAATGACAAATGGTTATTTTATATTTTATATATTTTATATATTTATATTTATATTATATTTTATATAATTTATATTATTTTATATTTCCTGTCTTAAAATGTAAGGGATACTGGAGCCTGGTTGCGGTGGTGGGATGGCTCACGGCGGGTGCCGGAAAATTTCCTTTATTTTCAAATCCAAACCTTGACAGGTATGCTGCTGTTCCAAATCATGGGTGCATGTTACAAGTGCGGAACATATTTTAACTTAGTACTAACTTAGCATCATATTTGATCTGATTCGACTGAATATCCCAGGTTTCCATCTCAAAGTTGGTAACCTTGGTATTGTGTGTAGGAGATTCGGTATAACTATAATTTCGTTCTCCATTTGCATGCCCGAAGTGTCTTTAAGTGTTATGTAGTTTTGCCTGAAACGCAAAAATAAAACAAAGCAATTAAAGCCGATCAGTGGCTCAAATTGTGCTGTAGCGATTGAAGAACTTTTGTCGGAAGTTGGATTCGAACTTGGGATGCCTTACTTGGGAGAACAGAATACCAGAATAGAGTAGGTTAAGTCCAGCCTTGGCTTCCAAGCTGACGTTTTTCTACATATGTGCTTGTGTATCATGGACAGTAAGAGGGGGCAGGCAAGGAGAGAATTTCTCTCTTTGGGGATCAATAGAGTGTTGTTATTATAACGTCTAAAAAGTATGATGGTCTGTCGATAAATCAATAAGAAAATAAATGAAGTCGTTTTCGCGAACACGCTGGAAAAGCCAGGGGCCGGACCGACTGTAGGGGGCGTGGCCAGAGACAGCCTGCTGACCATAGCTGTCAAGTCTCCCGTTTTGGCCGGGAAACTACCGTATTTTACTTCTCTTTCCCGCCGTCCTCCCGTATTAGTATTTTCCCGTAAATCTCCCTTATAATAATATATATATATATATATATATATATATATATTATATTATATAGTTGCTGGATAGTGTAGTGGTAAGTTCGCCGCCTTTCACACGGGAGACCGGGGTTCGAATCCCGGTTGTGGCCAAAAATATATTTTATATATTTTATATATTTTATATATTTTATATATTTTATATATTTTATATATTTTATATATTTATATTTATATTTATATTATATTTTATATAATTTATATTATTTTATATTTCCTGTCTTAAAATGTAAGGGATACTGGAGCCTGGTTGCGGTGGTGGGATGGCTCACGGCGGGTGCCGGAAAATTTCCTTTATTTTCAAATCCAAACCTTGACAGGTATGCTGCTGTTCCAAATCATGGGTGCATGTTACAAGTGCGGAACATATTTTAACTTAGTACTAACTTAGCATCATATTTGATCTGATTCGACTGAATATCCCAGGTTTCCATCTCTCATGCATCTGGTGTGACGTGTTTTCAGACTCTCAGGCTGGCGCAAAGAAATCTTACGGGAATTGAACGTCTCACTCCGGCCAGCTGACCAAAGTTGGTAACCTTGGTATTGTGTGTAGGAGATTCGGTATAACTATAATTTCGTTCTCCATTTGCATGCCCGAAGTGTCTTTAAGTGTTATGTAGTTTTGCCTGAAACGCAAAAATAAAACAAAGCAATTAAAGCCGATCAGTGGCTCAAATTTTGCTGTAGCGATTGAAGAACTTTTGTCGGAAGTTGGATTCGAACTTGGGATGCCTTACTTGGGAGAACAGAATACCAGAATAGAGTAGGTTAAGTCCAGCCTTGGCTTCCAAGCTGACGTTTTTCTACATATGTGCTTGTGTATCATGGACAGTAAGAGGGGGCAGGCAAGGAGAGAATTTCTCTCTTTGGGGATCAATAGAGTGTTGTTATTATAACGTCTAAAAAGTATGATGGTCTGTCGATAAATCAATAACAATATCAATGAAGTTAATGTTTATCTAAAGGAATCAGAATTCAGGAAAAGCCAGGGGCCGGACCGAGTGTAGGGGGCGTGGCCAGAGACAGCCTGCTGACTGTTCCAAATCATGGGTGCATGTTACAAGTCCGGAACATATTTTAACTTAGTACTAACTTAGCATCATATTTGATCTGATTCGACTGAATATCCCAGGTTTCCATCTCTCATGCATCTGGTGTGACGTGTTTTCAGACTCTCAGGCTGGCGCAAAGAAATCTTACGGGAATTGAACGTCTCACTCCGGTCAGCTGACCAAAGTTGGTAACCTTGGTATTGTGTGTAGGAGATTCGGTATAACTATAATTTCGTTCTCCATTTACATGCCCGTAGTGTCTTTAACCGGCTGCACAAACTGGATCCGCCTCCATTACGACACAACTTTGCCTTTATTGGCTTAAGAATTTAGTCACATACATGACGTATATCTGCTATTTCTCCCGAGAAGCAGGTAAAGCAGTGGTAACTGCTTTGTAGTTAATTTACCTGGTAAAATTAAGTTTAAATAAATGATATAAATACTGTAATAGTACTCGTGAGCTTTGTTTATTTGTTATTAGTTATTGTAATGTTGCGCTGCTTTATTTGTTTAATCGTCTAGTCTGTGGAGACATTCAAGTTAATCAAATAAGAATTGCACTGTACACTGTACATGACCATAAAAACTTTGTATCCTTGAAATAAATGTTTTTGATCTTTTCCTTGGCAGTTATCTTTTTACACAGGGCCTCTATGTACACGATAGTTTTTTTTTTCACGACTAACAGTATGGATCAGGAGTTGGTTATTGTAAAAGAAGTAATGTGCATGCAGGTGATATTTGTATAGATTTATCCACACCCTTGTAGCAGTGCTGCCATTGCAGTCAGATCTCGCAAACTAGGAGTATTAGTTGTCTTTATTTCTCTTTATTTCTTGACGCCAACCCTCTCCATTAATCCGGGCTTGGGACTGGCACCTACCTGAGCTGGCTTGCTCCCTTAAGTGGCTGGGTTAGGCTAAACTATATATATATATTTACCAAGACTACAATAAAACATCTCGAAATGTGTAGTCTAGCAAAACGCAGTTTAAAGAAGGTAGCCTACCTGGCGAAATTGCAAACAAATTAAGGGCGTTAGGCAGCCTTTAGATCCTACCCATCATGCACTGCAGTTTTTTGCTAATTCCTCAAATGGAAAACTGTCCATCCATCCATCCATTTTCCAAACCGCTTATCCTACTGGATCGCGGGGGGTCTGGAGCCTATCCCGGAAGCAATGGGCACGAGACAGGGAACAACTCAGGATGGCGGGCCAGCCCATCGCAGGGCACACTCACACACTATTCACTCACGCATACACTCCTATGGGCAATTTAGCAACTCCAATTAGCCTCAGCATGTTTTTGGACTGTGGGGGAAACCAGAGTACCCGGAGGAAACCCCACGATGACATGGGTAGAACATGCAAACTCCACACACATGTGACCCAGGTGGAGACTCGAACCCGGGCCCTAGAGGTGTGAGGCAACAGTGCTAACCACTGCACCACCATGCTGCCCCCTAAATGGAAAACCATTAAATACAAAAGGAAAACAAAAGTGCTGTAAGACTGTATACTTATGTGTATGTTAGTAAAGGCTGTAGCTGACACAACGGACCCCACTAATTAGAAAGGGGTAATTGTACACATGTGGCATCCAGTATGTTCTTCTATAACAGTTTTTAAAAAAAAAAAAAAAACTCACATTACACAAATTGGCACTATCAAAACGAGGATTATGGGGAAAATGGGGACTGTGATGGAGATTACATACACGTAGGCATGGTATTTAGTTTTTTTTAATCTGGTCACCTTCCAGAGTAATTGTAAACTAAAACCATCTTCACCCTATTTGATTCTTTATAAATGGACAATCAGTCGTGCAGTAAATGGGGGTATAGAGAGACACAGAGCTTGTCTAACAAGAAACCCTGGGAAGCTAACATTAATAGGGTGGGTATGGATAGCAAAACCATTGATACAGATTACAGATTTATATCTCACCTGAACCCTGGCGGGCTCCGTGCCAATAGGGGTTGGGATTAGGGTTAGTTAACTTAAGTAGTAATATTGATGTGTATATTCTCCTATTCTCCAGTCAGTGAATCGTGAAACGTAATGTTAATATGTTTCTATACCTATATGTTCTGCTTAAAAACCCATAAAGGCAAGCACAGTGTTTAGACATTCTGTTACTTAGACTAGTAAACACTAAGATCCTTCAGCTTTCAATTAACCTGACACAACAGTCTAAACAACAAATGTGTGCCATGTCATTTGTCATCTTTACATCTTGTATCCTTTATATGGTAATTGGATTTTCAAGGTGGAATTGCAGGTCGATCATTTTAAGGATCTAGATGTAAACCTCCCTGGTGTTGCTTTAATATTTTTTTTGCACAATTTGCTTCACACACTTCCTCCAGCAGAGAAGCTTACAATACTACACCCCACCAAATGACTGGATGATGCCTTTTTATTTAAGGTCTGGCTGTGAGCCTCGATTACCGATACACTATCTTCAGGCTCCTGCCGGGATCAGTCAGTATGGTGGACCTTTGGAGGAATGGGTACAAAACCATCAGGAAAGTTTGCAGGTGCTTCAAGAGTATGTGAAGGCTTAGTTGGAGGAACAAGCCACACCACGAAATCGGAAACACAATGAGTTGGTTAATGATTAGGGGTTTGATGAAGGTCAGCTGGTGTGTTTGCGGAACCATGTTCGAGGTAAAATACAGGATCATTGGGATGCCTGTTTGTATATGGTAGTTCGGTGTCCCCAAGATCAGGGTGCAGTTTACTCTGCAACTCCAATGGAGGGGGACGGGGTTGTCCGTCAAGTTCACCGAACAGAGTTGCGTCCAGTACCACAGGGGGTTGTTATGTCAGGGGAAGATGTTCTGGTAATGTCTCCTGAGTCTGGGTTGCCCACAGGGGCAACAGAAATGGAATCGGATGAGGACTCTGTGATTTTACGGGGACAGGGCTGGTGGGAGGGGTCGCAATAGAGCATCCACAAGTAGGCCTCGTATAATGGAGGAGGTTATGTCCCCCCCGAGGTGTAGAGACCAGTTAAACGTTCGGTGAGGTCCACCACTGGTCATCATACCAACCCTTATAAGTTACCACGGTCAGTGAATGATCGTTCGGTTGGGGAGGAAGACCAGTGGTTTGGGGATAGAATTCTTAGCTGTGATCGTTGGGTCATCAATTTCATTTTGGGGGATGGATTGTAGCCAGGCAATTATAGGCAGGTATAGGAACTGCAGTTCGGACTGGAGGCATAGCCGGGGCGAGATGGCTGTGCATGTTCCGATGGTAGGGCATATTGGCAAAGGAGCAGGCACGGGAAAGACAGGCAGGGTCCTGATAGATTTGGTGGAGCATCGGCGGGCATATTGAATTTGCAGTGTAGCAGCCTTTCTGTTTGCTTGTTTCAGGGGTGAACAATCTTATCCGCAAAGGGCCGGTGTGTATGCAGGTTTTCGCTGCAACTCCCTAATTAGATTTCTAATTAGAGGACTGATTAGCTGAAGAGTCCTCATACCTGGTTTTGAAGAGCTGACCTAAAGGTTACCCCAAAAACCTGTTTTTTTTTTGTTTGAATGGGGCAGTGAGTCATGGGGTAAACTACTGTTCTTTAGGGGTTTTCAAGGTGGAATTACGGGTCGATAATTTTAAGGATCAGGTTGTAAACCTCCCTGGTGTTGCTTTAATATGTTTTATCTGAGGTTGTATCGTGTATTATCAAGCCAGCCGGCTTAGTGGCCTCGGGAGCGGGGTTTAGTGGGAGCAGCTGGCTAGTTTTATTTTCTTTTTTGTTTGTGTCTTTTTCTTTGTTGTATGTATATTTTGGGTTCATTATTAGGCAGGCTGGGCCTTTTGGCACCTGTAGTCTGGGTGCTGGATTGCCCATAGGGGTCTTTTTTATTGCTGTGATTTGCTGTGTCATTCACTAGTGTGATTTGTGCTGGATGTGTTTTTAAGGTTGTGCTGTGGCGTGTACCTGAGCAAACTTTGGGCAACCTGTTCTCTTGTTGGCTTTATTGACAAAGGGTGGATTAGTCTAATTACGGCCTGCTACAAATAGCTGCATATAACGTATAAAAAAATCACCTTATGGGTGCTCCGTAGGGTAGCAAGATCTTGAGTTTTTTTTACAGTACTCGGGTACGTTTTAAAATTTTCGACCAATCAGCAAACATTATTCTGACAGCATAGCTGGGAAACCAATGAAAAGTGAGTGCAACGTTCTAGAACTTGACTTCGGGTTGACGCTCCCTATAAAAGAGCTGGGTACTGCTTCAAGGCGTTCAGTTGGCGCTACCTCCTGATAGAGTAGCACTGTACGGCTCTTGTTCCGTAAAACAACATCAAAAGGATGAAAAAAAAAACAATATTTAAAGAAGACGAAAAAAATCAATTTTTAAAGAAGACGAAAAAAACATCGTCTAAAAAAATAAGCCAAAAAAATAATATCCGAAGAAGGAAAAACATGCAAAGTAAAAAAAAACAAACAAAAATAAAAAACAATATCCAAAGAAGAAGGAAAAAAACATCCAAAGGGAGAAAAGAAGAACTGAAGGGCCAACGAGGTAGGAGGAAATACAAATTTCGTTTCAGCACCGTTGGAGTGCCAAGCCGTGAAAAGCATTTGGCCAGAAGACAAGGTAAGTGTTGTATCTGTTATTTTAAAACAGCGCTTTTCAAAATGCTGCTTTATAATCGTTTGAGATCGTTAGCCAGTGTGACAGCTGAAGGCTTTTTGAGTTTACCAACATAAAGTTTTATTTCTGTATTAGGACATTGTCAGGAACAATGATGTGTTCATCGCTATGATGTGGTCAAAAAGCGATGCATTGAATCTTAGAAACATTTGTGATTTTTCAAACGATGCTTTTCCTTTTATTTAATCAGTAAAATTTCCATCGGTTTTATATAGTGCCCCTTGAAATATGTCTTTAGCTCATTTTCCGGGCATTTTACTAGAATGCATCCTGAGAAATACACAAGCTCTGCTGCATTTCCGTGCCTCGATGTTTAGTGCCGAGTATAATTGTTGCAGTTGCCTTTTATATATTCCATGAGACCTGTTGGTACCAAGAGAAGTGTGAGACTGTCAGGGTGAATTTATCATACAATCGCACGCATAAATACCTGAGGGTTGCCAGTCCTTTTGCGTTGTTACAGGAGGACTAGAGCTGACGAGTGTGTTTCTACACACTATCAAGGGCATTGTAGTACAGTTTTCTCAGGTGGGAGAATGCTGCCGATCTCCTATTTGACAATACAGCCCTTGATATATTAGAATATTACAGAACTAGAAGCCTTTTGCAAGGAAGAATGTGAGAAAATCCCAAGTACAAGAACTGAAAGCCTTTCAGCTGGCTATAAGAAGCGCTTGTAAGCTGTGATATCTGGCAGAGGAGGTGTTACTAAGTACTGATTACGTAGGGTGCCCAAACTTTTGCAGAGTGCCATAATAATGTTTTTATTTTGTAATTTTGTTCAATTTATGGCATAAAAAGTAACTATTCATCAATGTTTGCTGAAAATATTGTGTATTTTTCCCCCAGTTCCTAAAGAGACTGTATTAACTGATATTGTTGCTTTTGTAATTGAAAAGATGTTATTTGTCAAGGGGTGCCAAACCTTTGCATAAGACTGTACACAGTGTGTGTATGTGTTTATGTGAGTGTGTGTCTGTGTGTGTGTGTGTATATATATATATGTGTGTGTGTGTATATATTTCTGTATATGCATGTGTATATATATATTTATATATAGTTCACACACATTCAAACTTATTTGAATACACATTCAAAATTATTTTTATTATTATTATTTTCGTTTTTTTTTTTTTTTGTGTTTTAAAATTTTTTATTTTTGCAATGGAAATAAAAATAAAGCAGTCCTCCGTAGAGGAGGGGTGGTGGAGGGAATATATATATATATATACATATATATAAAATAATTGTCACACAACTGGGGTGACATGCCTTTCCTGCTCACCCAATTTTAGTGCACTTTAGTTATGCATAATGACCTTCTAGTCTCGATACACCCATATATATATATGTATATATATATATAGTTTTTTTTGTTTTTTTTTTTGCAATAGACAATAAAAATAACGCAGTTCTCCGTAAAGGAGGGATGGTGGATGGAATATATATATACATATATATAAAATAATTGTCACACAACCTGGGTGACATGCCTTGCCTGCTCACCCAGTTTTAGTGCACCTTAGTTATTCATAATGACCATCTAGTCTCGATACACCCATAAATATATATGTATATATATATAGTTTTTTTTGTTTTTTTTTTTGCAATAGACAATAAAAATAACGCAGTTCTCCATAAAGGAGGGATGGTGGATGGAATATATATATACATATATATAAAATAATTGTCACACAACTTGGGTGACATGCCTTGCCTGCTCAACCAATTTTAGTGCAACTTAGTTATCCATAATGACCAACTAGTCTCGATACACCCATATATATATATATATGTACATATATATATAGTTTTTTTATTAGCAATAGAAAAGAAAAATAACGCAGTTCTCCGTAAAGGAGGGATGGTGGATGGAATATATATATATATATATACATTTATATAAAATAATTGTCACACAACCTGGGTGACATGCCTTGCCTGCTCACCCAATTTTAGTGCACCTTAGTTATCCATACTGACCATCTAGTCTCGACACACCCATATATATATATATATATATATATATATATATGTATATATATAGATATTTTTTCTTTTTCTTGTGTTTTTTTTTCGCAATGGATATTAAAAATAAAGCAGTCCTCCGTAAAGGAGGGGTGGTGGAGGGAATATATATATACATATATATATAAAATAATTGTCACACAACCTGGGTGACATGCCTTGCCTGCTCACCCAATTTTAGTGCAACTTAGTTATCCATAATGACCAACTAGTCTCGATACACCCATATATATATATATATATATGTACATATATATAGTTTTTTTATTAGCAATAGAAAAGAAAAATAACGCAGTTCTCCGTAAAGGAGGGATGGTGGATGGAATATATATATATATATATATATATATATATATATATATATATATATATATATATATATATATATATACATTTATATAAAATAATTGTCACACAACCTGGGTGACATGCCTTGCCTGCTCACCCAATTTTAGTGCACTTTAGTTATCCATACTGACCATCTAGTCTCGACACACCCATATATATATATATATATATGTATATATATATATATATATATATATATGTATATATATAGATATATTTTCTTTTTCTTGTGTTTTTTTTTCGCAATGGATATTAGAAATAAAGCAGTCCTCCGTAAAGGAGGGGTGGTGGAGGGAATATATATATACATTTATATAAAATAATTGTCACACAACTGGGGTGACATGCCTTGCCTGCTCACCCAATTTTAGTGCACCTTAGTTATCCATAATGACCAACTAGTCTCGATACACCCATAAATATATATATATATATGTACATATATATAGTTTTTTTATTAGCAATAGAAAAGAAAAATAACGCAGTTCTCCGTAAAGGAGGGATGGTGGATGGAATATATACATACATATATATAAAATAATTGTCACACAACCTGGGTGACATGCCTTGCCTGCTCACCCAATTTTAGTGCAACTTAGTTATCCATAATGACCAACTAGTCTCGATACACCCATAAATATATATGTATATATATAGTTTTTTTTTTTTCGCAATGGACAATAAAAATAACGCAGTTCTCCGTAAAGGAGGGATGGTGGATGGAATATATATATAAAATAATTGTCACACAACCGGGGTGACATGCCTTGCCTGCTCACCCAATTTTAGTGCACCTTAGTTATTCATAATGACCATCTAGTCTCGATACACCCATAAATATATATGTATATATATGTATTGTTTTTTTTTTTTTTTTTTTTTTGCAATAGACAATAAAAATAGCGCAGTTCTCCATAAAGGAGGGATGGTGGATGGAATATATATATACATATATATATAAAATAATTGTCACACAACCTGGGTGACATGCCTTGCCTGCTCACCCAATTTTAGTGCAACTTAGTTATCCATAATGACCAACTAGTCTCGATACACCCATATATATATATATATATATGTACATATATATAGTTTTTTTATTAGCAATAGAAAAGAAAAATAACACAGTTCTCCGTAAAGGAGGGATGGTGGATGGAATATATATATATATATATATATATATATATATATATATATATATATATATATATATATATACATTTATATAAAATAATTGTCACACAACCTGGGTGACATGCCTTGCCTGCTCACCCAATTTTAGTGCACTTTAGTTATCCATACTGACCATCTAGTCTCGACACACCCATATATATATATATATATATATATATATATGTATATATATAGATATTTTTTCTTTTTCTCGTGTTTTTTTTTCGCAATGGATATTAAAAATAAAGCAGTCCTCCGTAAAGGAGGGATGCTGGATGGAATATATATATAAAATAATTGTCACACAACCGGGGTGACATGCCTTGCCTGCTCACCCAATTTTAGTGCACCTTAGTTATTCATAATGACCATCTAGTCTCGATACACCCATAAATATATATGTATATATATATAGTTTTTTTATTAGCAATAAAAAAGAAAAATAACGCAGTTCTCCGTAAAGGAGGGATGGTGGATGGAATATATATATATATATATATATATATATATATATATATATACATTTATATAAAATAATTGTCACACAACCTGGGTGACATGCCTTGCCTGCTCACCCAATTTTAGTGCACTTTAGTTATCCAGAATGACCATCTAGTCTCGATACACCCATGAATATATATGTATATATATATATATATATATATATATATATATATATATATATATATAGTTTTTCTGTTTTTTTTTTGCAATAGACAATAAAAATAACGCAGTTCTCCATAAAGGAGGGATGGTGGATGGAATATGTATATGCATATATATAAAATAATTGTCACACAACCTGGGTGACATGCCTTGCCTGCTCACCCAATTTTAGTGCACCTTAGTTATCCATACTGACCATCTAGTCTCGATACACCCATATATATATATATATATATATATATATATATATATATATATATATATATATATATATATATATGTACATATATATAGTTTTTTTATTAGCAATAGAAAAGAAAAATAACGCAGTTCTCCGTAAAGGAGGGATGGTGGATGGAATATATATATATATATATACATTTATATAAAATAATTGTCACACAACCTGGGTGACATGCCTTGCCTGCTCACCCAGTTTTAGTGCACCTTAGTTATCCATAATGACCATCTAGTCTCGATACACCCATAAATATATATGTATATATATATATATATATATATATAGTTTTTTTATTTTTTTCGTAATGGACAATAAAAATAACGCAGTTCTCCGTAAAGGAGGGATGGTGGATGGAATATATATATACATATATACATTTATATAAAATAATTGTCACACAACCTGGGTGACATGCCTTGCCTGCTCACCCAGTTTTAGTGCACCTTAGTTATCCATACTGACCATCTAGTCTCGATACACCCATAAATATATATACTGAACAAAAATATAAACGCAACACTCTTGTTTCTGCTCCCATTTTTCATGAGATGGACTTAAAGACCTACAATTCATTCCAGATACACAATATTACCATTTCTCTCAAACATTTCTCACAAATCAGTCTAAATGTGTGATAGTGAGCACTTCTGCTTTGCTGAGATAATCCATCCCACCTCACAGGTGTGCCACATCAAGATGCTGATCTGACATCATGGGTAGTGCACAGGTGTACCTTATACTGCCCACAATAAAAGGCCACCCTGGAATGTGCAGTTTTTTGCTTTATTGGGGGTCTGGGGACTCAGAACCGGTCAGTATCTGGTGTGACCACCATTTGCCTCATACAATGCAACACATCTTCTTCGCATAGAGTTTATCAGATTGTCAATTGTGGCCTGTGGAATGTTGGTCCACTCCTCTTCAATGGCTGTGCGAAGTTGTTGGATATTAGTGGGAACTGGTACACGCTGTCGTATACGCCGGTCAAGCACATCCCAAACATGCTCAACGGGTGACATGTCCGGTGAGTATGCTGGCCATGCAAGAACTGGGACATTTTCAGCTTCCAAGAACTGTGTACAGATCCTTGCAACATGGGGCCGTGCATCATCTGTCTGAGTGGCTGGTCTCAGACGATCTTGGAGGTGAACCTGCTGGATGTGGAGGTCCTGGGCTGGTGTGGTTACACGTGGTCTGCGGTTGTGAGGCCGGTTGGATGTACTGCCATATTCTCTGAAACGCCTTTGGAGACGGCTTATGGTTGAGAAATGAACATTCAATGCACGAGCAACAGATCTGGTTGACATTCCTGCTGTCAGCATGCCAATTGCACGCTCCCTCAATGCTTGTGGCATCTGTGGCATTTTGCTGTGAGACAAAACTGCACATTCCAGGGTGGCCTTTTATTGTGGGCAGTATAAGGTACACCTGTGCACTACCCATGATGTCAGATCAGCATCTTGATGTGGCACACCTGTGAGGTGGGATGGATTATCTCAGCAAAGCAGAAGTGCTCACTATCACACATTTAGACTGATTTGTGAGAAATGTTTGAGAGAAATGGTAATATTGTGTATCTGGAATGAATTGTAGATCTTTAAGTCCATCTCATGAAAAATGGGAGCAAAAACAAAAGTGTTGCGTTTATATTTTTGTTCAGTGTATGTATATGTATACATATAGTTTTTTTTGTGTTTGTGAAAACGGGTCTTTAATCGGGGAAACGGAGCGGGTAGAGCAGGACGGAACGCAGGCATTGACAAACTACAATGACGGACAGGGCAAACAGGTAAGACCAGGACTTAAAATAGGTCATGACTAATCAAAGTAATCGGGCAAAGCAGGAGACGATCAGGGAAGCACACGTGGGTAATCAGGGGGCGTGGCACACACGAGGAGCGGACAAGCCGGGCATATATGTATATCTATATAAAACCTCATTAATGAGGGACAGGGAACAGAACGGACAGACAGAACTGGCACAGGGGAAGGAGCCAGGACAAGACTTGACATAAGACAGGAAAGGCAGAGAAACAGATCAGAAAGGGGGACACGGAGGGAACAGGCAGGACAAAAGGACCGGGAGTGAACGAAGGGAACATCGGGGAAAGAGGAGCAGAAGCCAGAGGGACGAGGGACAAAGAGAGGAGGGACAGAGACAGGAGGAACAAAGCGAGGGGGAGCAGAGGCAGGAGGGACAAAGACGGGAGGCCAGGGAGAGAAGGAGGGGGAACCAAGAGGAGCCCGAGGGAGACCCAGCGGGCGACGGGAGGCAGCCGGAAGGGCTGCAGGCGGCCGGGAGGCCGGAGCCGGAGGGGCCGAGGAGACGGGGTGAGGGACAGACGCAGGGACGAAGGAGGGAGTCGGAGGGGAGACCAGGGAAGGGGACGAAGGAGCTGGAAGGGACCCTGGCGAGGGCAAGGAGAGAGGGGGAGCCGCAGCAGACGGCGACGTCCTCCGACACGCCAGAGCGGGAGGACCAGCAGGCGAATGAGGAGCCGCCGTCGGGGGGCCCGCAGGCAACCGATAAGACGCCGGAGGAGGGACCGAGGCAGGGCGACGAGGCCGCGGAGGGGGACCCGCAGACGACAGCCGACCCGGAGGGCCAGGACCCGCAGGTGCCGACCAAGCCCTAGCGCCGGCGAGGGAGGGCGAGCCAGGGGGCTGGGCGGGTGGGACCCCAGCCGTGCGTCTGTGTCCTCTCCCCTTATGGGACACAGACATAAGGACCTGCGGCCGGGGTCGGGCTCGTCGGGGTGAGGGTACCAGAGTCACAGGGGGAGAAGGGACTGGAGTGGGGCCAGGGACTGGAGCTGCAGGCTGCAGAGGGGGCGCCTGCCCGGGAGCTGCAGGCAGGGAAAGCGCCTCGGACGTGGGCGCGGTAGCTGCAGGCAGCGGAGACGGCTGCTCGGGCTCTGGGGCCGCAGGGGGCACTTATTTTATTATATAAAATAAGTGTCACACAACCGGGGTGACATGCCTTGCCTGCTTGTGGGATGAGGAAGACTCAGGGACTGGAAATGGGATTAAAACTGAAGATGTGCTCATTCCTTTGTGTATTTACAAATTTTCCTTCCGTCAGACATGAGGAGTTTGCTGCTATATTTGGCACTAATAGAGATTCTGATGCTGCTATTTTTATTGTCTATTAGTTTGTTATTATTTACAAGTTCTGTTGTGTTTTTGCATTTTTCTCTTCTGGTTAATTAACTGCTGTCTGTTTGCTGTGAAGTATGAGTGTGGTGAGTAAGACTCAGGGACTGGAAGTGGGATTACAACTAAAGATAACATGCTTATTCCTTTTTGTATTGTTTACAAATTTCCTTCCGTCAAACATGAGGAGTTTGCTGCTATATTGTGCACTAACAGAGATTCTGATGCTGCTATTTTTATTGTTTATAAATGTGTTATTGTTTCCAGTATTCAAGTATTCGAGTATTCAATAAATGCTAAATTGAGAAATTTTGTGTATCGTTTGTTATTATTAGTGTGATATTTTACCATGCAAATAGAGGGGAAAACGTCCAATTATCGGCCAAAAAAAATCAGCAGCATATATCGGCCATCGCCTGACCCTTGACTTGAAAAACCCATATCGGTCGACCTCTAGTAACAGTACATTCTGTCCAATTCATCCATCGAGTTAAGTCACACACCCACTTGAGGGGGCACTCCGGCAGACGTGAGGATGGGGATGTTCTTTCCGCTATAACATCCACTGCAGAAGTACATCTCGCTCCTGTTCACAGGGCTTACTTCAATGATGAAGCAGGGCTGGTTGTCTGGACAAGAAGTTGTCCTGCTGCTGGGTCTCGGTGCCGTTTTTCCACCTAAGCTTGAAGGTGGAAATGTGTTCCAACTTGGTCCCTGGGACTGCAGCATAGCCAAACATCGCGAGCAGCGTCGGCCACACCCACCACCAGAACCATCACACCGTCCTATACACATAAAGAAGAACTAAAACATAGAGTGTTGTGACAATCTATGCGTTAATGTTTGGCAGCATAGGTGATTCATTAAAATTATACCGAAGAATGGAAAATGTGATATTTAGAATATTTTTTGCCATTTAGTAGCTAATTTAAGCACTTACCCAATGCCTCAATTTGTTTTAGGTCAGTAATGTCTGAGCCAAAAGAATGAATGTATGAATTTAATACAATTCACCCACTCCCACCCACACACAAATCTGAAATTCAATTTAAGACACTTCTTAAACATTAGTGCATTAACAAAAAAGGAAAATCTTAAGAGATTCAGTAGGATTTTCTATGTTAGACTTAAGCTAATAGTTCAATAGTTTTTACATATTTCAATATACCAATTTGACTTTAATGTTGAAACAGATGCTAAAACATGGAATAATTTCATAACTAGAGAAACATGTTATTCACAAACACTAGCAAAGGTAGCTTATAGTTAAGCTTACTTAAGTCAGCAAGTCAGGCTACAGTGTGTAAGAATAGTCGTAAACGATAATTTGTCTCAGTCTTACATGACAGAATAAGTAAACAGAAAATATAAAATGGCTGAAACAGCGTCATTAACGCCAGCTACAGTAGAGGCGCAGAAAAGGTGTCATGACTGAAGTATTCCCAAACTCTGGAAGACCGTATGCGAGCCTTTTTTGCCGCGTGTTTCTCCAGAGGCTCCGGAGCTCCGCTGGTTGACACAGCCATGTTGGTTCATGTGCAGGGGGACGAGCGGCAAATTTCTTTTTTGCAGGGTGGTAGGTGATGTCTCATTAATATTTATTAATTTACTTACAAAATGGTGCGGCACTGCATCCAAGCCTGCGGCACTCAGAGTCACAAATACAGTGGAAACCATTTGTAGTAATTACGTCTGTCTGGCTGATTTCCAACTAATTGATATTTGTATATTTATTACATGAATATAAGGTAATATAAGGTAATAGAAGAGGTATTTAATGGTTTTCCATCTGAGGAATTTGCAAAAAACTGCAGTGCATGATGGGTCGGACCTAAAGGCTGCCTTAACGTCCTCATCTGTATGACGACATACATCAAGACTAGGAAGGTGCATAATGTTCATGTCTGGTTGCGTTTGTTGGTCCAGAAAGTAATTCAATTTCGCCATGTAGGTTACGTTCTTAAAAACTGCTTGGATATAGCCCGATTATATGCTGTGGGCCTTTTAATTTCTTTGTTTACCAGGTAGGCTACCTTCTTTAAACTGCGTTTTGTTAGACTACATATTTAGGGAGGTCTTTATAAATTTATAGTAGTCTTCATAAATATGTACATAGTTTAGCCTAACCCAGCCACTTAAGGGAGAAAGCCAGCTCAACTAGGTGTCGGTCCCAAGCCCGGATTAATGGGGAGGGTTGGCGTCAAGAAATAAAGAGACTGTATCTTCACTGCATGACTGATGTCAAAATGTGTGAAATATGTGGTTGTATTAATAAATGCATTAAAGTAGGTTAATGATTCTGTGCTGTCTAAATTGTATAGAAAATTTCTACGTATAGCCAAACAAATCTCCTCCTGTTTGAAAAGGCATAGAAAAAGCAATTTAGCCACTAAAACTTTACAGTTTTTGTGAGGGACAGTCGAATTCTCTCGTTTCTCTCGTCAAGTTTTTTTGTGATCCTGCACCTACACTTTGCCGGCCCCAGGAGGATGGGCTCCCCCTTTGAGTTTGGTCCCTCCCAAGGTTTCTTCCTTCTTGGGAGTTTTTCCATGCTATCGGCGCCTATGGCTTACTCACTGGGGGCTTTGGGTGGGCATGATATAAAGCAAAGCATTTTCCCTCCCAGTTTCCTCCTCTGGTCCACATTGCAGGACCATCAGCCATCAGAAACAGCCAGACGGTCTCCTTCAGCTTCTTTAGTGTCCTTGGAAGCCAAGGCAGTTTTAGGTCTGAGAAGAGGTTTATCAGAAGGACACATATTACGTCGTTTGTCCTGAAATGTAACATGGGGAGGAAAAGTTAAGCGGTTTAGTCAGATTGGAGTCGTTTATTCAGCAGTGGCAGCGCCAGTGACTTAATGCTACAGGTGCTATAGGGGAGTGAGATTATTTAGACCGGGTGCTTTAGCTTTTCAGCTTATGTAGATGGTGTATAGAAGCACACAGCACGATAAGCTACAGCATGGATAAAATAGGATAAAATATGAAATTCTAACGTCTAGCTCACAGAGCCTCTATGTGTACTTTGAAGAAAAAATACACTACAAGTATGCTGTAAAAACCGCAAAAATGTCTTACACAATATACAGATTTTACAGATAGTTAAAGAAAAAATGAAACCAATATTTTGGGGGTGCTGTGGGGGTACTATGGTCATTGGAGGAGGAGCTAGAGCCCCCCCCCCCAAGCTTTTCCTTGGTGCTGCCACTGTTGTTCAGATTAAAAGTTACATTGTCATTAATAAACAGTACTCTGATCAAATTTTTGCATGTACAAACACAATCAAAGTTTAACCACATGTTTAGACACAATTCACACACCTGTTACATTTCCATAATGCTAAGACTCTCTACACTTACTTCATCCACTTTCTTGTTTGGTACACAGTCATTTGATGGATGTGTAAGATCATTACCAGACCGTCTGCTGCAAACTCTACAGTTAATGAATGGCTGCAAAAACACACAGACACACAAAAACAGTATTTAAAGAGTGGTGGGCAATAAATACAGTGAGAGAAGGTGTAGTAAAGATATATCTAATGATTTAAGGCAGAGCTGCTGGAGTGCAGGGTTTAATGACACAGAACAATTTTAGAGGAAAGAGCTTCCAAAGCAGGGTCACCATAAGGCTATATTATACAAAGCAAGTTCATCTAAAAGTATGAACAACAAATCCCGTTTAACTGAACACTGCTCTGTATTAAAATACTGTCCTCCGATCAAGCTAAGTGGTCCTGTAGTTCACTATTTAAAGAGGTAAATTTAAAGGGTAATTCACACTGCACATCTACCCTGCTCTGACCAGGTTTAATTACTGGCTTTCTAATTAAAACAAGAGTTAAGTCCTGCCCTTTCACCACAAAACACCACACTGCCATTTAAGGCTGATTTCAACAATGAGTTTTAGTTAACCTGGCTCGATTGAGTTAACTCTGGGTATGTAAAACCCGCTTTGTAGTACAGCCCACAGGTCTTTAAATAAGGCCAGCTAGGGTTCATAGCTCGAAGCATAATCTACAGGTCACCCCTCAGATGATTAGCATTTGCTTCTGCCTGGTAATCCAGCCTTTAAGCCTGTAAACCTACTAAAATTTGAGAATAAGGTGAAGGAACTGGCTCTTTGAGGCCACCTATGTATTTGTTACTTTATTGTTGGCTAACTTTCCCCCGCAGGGCATCAAAAAAGTTAACATGAACCTAAATTAATTTGCTAACTGATATGTCCAATGCTCACAGTCACAGTGACTCTTTACTTACCCTCTTGTCCATGAAAATACAGTCAGCCCGATGGTCTGTTGCAGTTGACTTTGGACATTTTGTTGCTCTCAAGAGAATCTCAATGTCAATGTATTCACTGCTGATCTAAATCACATAAACACGTTATATACAAAATTGCCTACAACTGTTTTAAAGGCAATATAACAAACAATAATCACCCAAAAAATGGCAAACTGTCACAGACTTGACTGCAGCAGATTCAGAGAGAAACTGTGAGAAGGTAAAATTGACCAGGGCTGAGATATACAACCATCACTTTCATTGTGAAGAGACATTAAGCATCATATGCATTGAAATTAAAACATCAAAATCAATGTGATACTCATTAGTTCAGCTTGCAGATGATGAAAGTTTCACACTTTTGTAAACACTTTCTCAGCAGTTACCTTCGGACGGCCCTGGATGTTATAGAAATTCATGTGCTGACGGGTTCCTTGATGAGCATTTTCGACTGCGAGTTTAATGGCCGTCTTGTGAGTGCAGGGAGACTGTGGTAATCTTGCTGGGCCTCTGTGGAGATAAGCAGAGCTCCATAAGCCAAAACCAGAAGCAGCAGGCGGGTCATCTTCCTCTCAGCTTTGAAGGGAGAAGCAGGACTGAGGACACTGATCTGTGGTCCCCTTATCCAGCACGTCCAGGGGCGTGTCCTTCACTCGAAACAAACAGACCTTTGAACAACATTGGAAAACTCTTCAGGATGAATTGAGGCAGGTGGTCAAGTGGGTTTATTGTTATTTCAGCAATATACACAGTACACAGTGAAAGGAAACATTGTTCCTCCTGGACCACGGTGCAACACAAAGAAGAAAAACAGAAACAACACAAGATGACACAAGTGCGGGCAAGATAGAACTATACAGAGTGAAAGGAGCACAAACAGAGGGAGAAAGTGCAAGATAAACACAAGAGCAACAATACAATACTACAGGACAAGACAGCGCAGTCAAGAACACAGAGTGCAGCCAGAGCTAACCTGAATAGGGGCATCAAGGTTGCCAGGCAGGCAGAGAAACAGAAAATAGAGGTCTACTTCACATACAACAACCCACAGTGGGTGTGGCAGGGAATACAACACATTACAAACTTCAAAGGCAACAACACCGTCACTGTTAACAGCAACGCCCTTTTAGCAAAGGAGCTAAACAGCTTCTTTGCTCGTCTGGAGGAACACAGAGCAGACATAGCCACACTGCCCCCTCCCCCAATCTCCAGCACTCACAGACTCCCTCTGCAGGAACACCACGCGAGAAGGCACATTGCATCTCTAGGTGTGTGGAGTTTAAGACAAGGCAAGTGATGCTACGATAATATAATTCCTTGGTAAGACCCCACCTAGAATATTGTGTGCGGGTTTGGTTACCATACCTTAAGAAGGACATTGCTGCCTTGGAAAAGGTGCAACGTAGGGCAACGAGAATGATTCCTGGTCTTAGAGGAATGTCTAATGAGGAGAGGTTAGCTGAGCTGAATCTGTTTAGCCTCGAGCAAAGGAGACTAAGGGGGGACATAATCCAGGTGTTTAAGATTCTAACAGGTCTGGATGCTGTTCAGCCAAATGGCTATTTCAATGTTAGTTTAAATACCAGAACTCGTGGCCATAAGTGGAAATTAGCTGGAGAACATTTTAAAACGAATTTGATGAAGCATTTCTGTACACAGCGTGTAGTTAGAGTATGGAATAGTCTTCCTGTTATTGTAACACAAGCTAAAACCCTGGGTTCTTTTAAATCAGAGCTAGATAAGATTTTTGAGCTATTAGCTAAGTTCTCCTCAAAGGAGCTTGATGGGCCGAATGGCCTCCTCTCATTTGTAAATCTCTTGGTTCTTATGAGTCAGCTTACAGAGATGAGGTCCAGAAACTGATAGGTTGGAGTTCAGCAAACAATTTGGCACTAAACAGCACAAAGACAAAGGAATCACTGACTTCAGGAAGGATGGAGGCGACACTGGCCTGCCTAGATGGATGGATGGATGTTTTTATTGACATTGTAAGTACAATGAGATTTAGTTTGGAACGCGCCAGCAGCTACACAGTATATTTACAATTATATAGATTGTGAGGCATAAAATAAGGTGTGAGTAATATAACATAACGACATAATATAAGTAATCATTAATTAATCATTACAGATGGTATGAGGTGTGAACCGCTAGGCTGCTATGGCATGTTTGTATCAAACCGATGGAAAATCACTCCAGTTTCCAAATCTGGTCAGTGGTTACCACGAAAGTGAATATATCAAAAGTTACACCAGCCTAACGAAAATCATCAATACAAGGGAAATCACTCTGGTCATAAATCTCAAAAGGACTGATACAGACCCCCTTCCGAAAGCCCGCCAAATGGATGGTCAGCCATTGGTCCAGGAGTCGAATTCCTGGTCACTCCTATTCACGAACTTTACACTATAAAAACCTGGCACCTCAGAACAAAGCAGGAGAGGAGAAACAGAAGGGAGGAGAAAACAAAAGACCATCAGCACGAAGAGAGGCAGAGAACATCAGCCAAGAGAAGAGAAGCCCACAAGAAGCCCTCCTGAAGCTATCAGTGAAGACCCAGCTGGACAGAGAACTGCAACCAAGCCCAAGCTTCACCAGGAGAGGAATCAGAGGGGCTCCACTCCAACAACCCGCTGCAAACACCGCGCCTCCCTGAGTGCCATCACCCATCAGCTCATCAGCCTCCGCAACCAACTGCCAAGACCCCCCCCCCCCCACTCTGCAACCAAGTAAACAAACTTCCTTTCATTTATAACAACCTAAACTCCTATTCACCTGCTATATTACTTTAGGACAGTATTTCCACAAATTGCTTGCTTTGCAGAACAGTATTTTCCCTTTTAAGGTTACTCATTTTAAATCTGGTCATTGCATTTTCATGATTACATTGTTTGTGTCCACTCCGTTATTTCGTGTTTATTGTTTGTTAGGTGTAATGTCTGTCTTATGTTAGTTATAGGAATAAATGCATGTCTTTTACACAACTTCAGCCTCCGTTCATTGAGTGCTCACAAGAATCCCTGCCTGTGCGATCTACGCTCTGAAACCTCAAATTCGCCTGAAATATCGCGAGACTCTCTCTCATTGGCCGTGAGGGAGCTTCGCTACCGATCGTTTACATTACCTGGTGACGCAGCTCGTTGGACAAGCCTTCTATTCTAACCAGGTTATTACGTGATACTGGTTATTAATGAGTTCCATTTAAGTCACACATTAACAGACTCACGGTGGTTTCGCAATTGAGTTTGAGCCGACCATTCAGCATAAAAATTGGTTAATAATCACAAGGGCACAAGGTTTTAAACTTATTCTGAGCACACAATTTAAACTTTTTATGACCGAACGTGCAGTGAAGAAGCGCTACTGTCAACTGGTTGCAAAAGTCGCACTCATGGCAATCTGAAGGCATTTAACGGGATCATATGGGCTTATTATAGTTATTTTTATTTCTATTATTAGTAGTTATATTATTTTGTTTTATTTTCGGTGATTTCATTGTAGTTCTTTCGTATTAAACTGCAGTAAACTTTAACCCTATGTCTGACGAGATTCTCAGATGTAGCGCTTTGTTTCCAGGTTCAATTCGGACGAGTGTCTCCGTTTCTATATATCCTGGGAGAGATCTCTCTATTAGCGAACGGGAATACTTGTTATGAGGTTCTAACCTAAATTATGTTGCGCTTGGACATAAGACCGATAGCTTAGTTACCTATCAGGATCATACTCGTATGTGTGTGCCTGCTTTAGACAAAGCAAGTTTAACACAACTTTGCGCTGTGAGCCAAGTGTGTGTCATTTAGAAATTGGGAGTCTCCTGTGCTTGAGACCCCGCCGTGGTTAAGCACATTTGCGACGAGATATAGTGCACTCCACAATTTAAATCTGTCGCCGTAACGCGTGCGCCGTCTCGCTTCAGTAATTGTTTTAAGGGGTGATGACGAAGATGACGAATTTACTTTCCTGAAGAGGAGCAGGATGGGTCACGCGTTCTGTAAGATTTGTCTCCCACGGGGAAGGAACGATGTCAGTCGGCATGAAAAATCCAAGTCATTAGTGAATGACAGAGCCGCATGAGTGAACATGAAAAATTAATAGAAAATAAATGACAAATGGTTATTTTATATTTTATATATTTTATATATTTATATTTATATTATATTTTATATAATTTATATTATTTTATATTTCCTGTCTTAAAATGTAAGGGATACTGGAGCCTGGTTGCGGTGGTGGGATGGCTCACGGCGGGTGCCGGAAAATTCCTTTATTTTCAAATCCAAACCTTGACAGGTATGCTGCTGTTCCAAATCATGGGTGCATGTTACAAGTGTCCCCAAGATCAGGGTGCAGTTTACTCTGCAACTCCAATGGAGGGGGACGGGGTTGTCCGTCAAGTTCACCGAACAGAGTTGCGTCCAGTACCACAGGGGGTTGTTATGTCAGGGGAAGATGTTCTGGTAATGTCTCCTGAGTCTGGGTTGCCCACAGGGGCAACAGAAATGGAATCGGAATGAGGACTCTGTGATTTTACGGGGACAGGGCTGGTGGGAGGGGTCGCAATAGAGCATCCACAAGTAGGCCTCGTATAATGGAGGAGGTTATGTCCCCCCCGAGGTGTAGAGACCAGTTTAAACGTTCGGTGAGGTCCACCACTGGTCATCATACCAACCCCTTATAAGTTACCACGGTCAGTGAATGATCGTTCGGTTGGGGAGGAAGACCAGTGGTTTGGGGATAGAATTCTTAGCTGTGATCGTTGGGTCATCATTTCATTTTGGGGGATGGATTGTAGCCAGGCAATTATAGGCAGGTATAGGAACTGCAGTTCGGACTGGAGGCATAGCCGGGGCGAGATGGCTGTGCATGTTCCGATGGTAGGGCATATTGGCAAAGGAGCAGGCACGGGAAAGACAGGCAGGGTCCTGATAGATTTGGTGGAGCATCGGCGGGCATATTGAATTTGCAGTGTAGCAGCCCTTTCTGTTTGCTTGTTTCAGGGGTGAACAATCTTATCCGCAAAGGGCCGGTGTGTATGCAGGTTTTCGCTGCAACTCCCTAATTAGATTTCTAATTAGAGGACTGATTAGCTGAAGAGTCCTCATACCTGGTTTTGAAGAGCTGACCTAAAGGTTACCCCAAAAACCTGTTTTTTTTTTGTTTGAATGGGGCAGTGAGTCATGGGGTAAACTACTGTTCTTTAGGGGTTTTCAAGGTGGAATTACGGGTCGATAATTTTAAGGATCAGGTTGTAAACCTCCCTGGTGTTGCTTTAATATGTTTTATCTGAGGTTGTATCGTGTATTATCAAGCCAGCCGGCTTAGTGGCCTCGGGAGCGGGGGTTTTAGTGGGGAGCAGCTGGCTAGTTTTATTTTCTTTTTTGTTTGTGTCTTTTTCTTTGTTGTATGTATATTTTGGGTTCATTATTAGGCAGGCTGGGCCTTTTGGCACCTGTAGTCTGGGTGCTGGATTGCCCATAGGGGTCTTTTTTTATTGCTGTGATTTGCTGTGTCATTCACTAGTGTGATTTGTGCTGGATGTGTTTTTAAGGTTGTGCTGTGGCGTGTACCTGAGCAAACTTTGGGCAACCTGTTCTCTTGTTGGCTTTATTGACAAAGGGTGGATTAGTCTAATTACGCCTGCTACAAATAGCTGCATATAACGTATTAAAAAAATCACCTTATGGGTGCTCCGTAGGGTAGCAAGATCTTGAGTTTTTTTTTACAGTACTCGGGTACGTTTTAAAATTTTCGACCAATCAGCAAACATTATTCTGACAGCATAGCTGGGAAACCAATGAAAAGTGAGTGCAACGTTCTAGAACTTGACTTCGGGGTTGACGCTCCCTATAAAAGAGCTGGGTAACTGCTTCAAGGCGTTCAGTTGGCGCTACCTCCTGATAGAGTAGCACTGTACGGCTCTTGTTCCGTAAAACAACATCAAAAGGATGAAAAAAAAAACAATATTTAAAGAAGACGAAAAAAATCAATTTTTAAAGAAGACGAAAAAAACATCGTCTAAAAAAATAAGCCAAAAAAATAATATCCGAAGAAGGAAAAACATGCAAAGTAAAAAAAAACAAACAAAAATAAAAAACAATATCCAAAGAAGAAGGAAAAAAACATCCAAAGGGAGAAAAGAAGAACTGAAGGGCCAACGAGGTAGGAGGAAATACAAATTTCGTTTCAGCACCGTTGGAGTGCCAAGCCGTGAAAAGCATTTGGCCAGAAGACAAGGTAAGTGTTGTATCTGTTATTTTAAAACAGCGCTTTTCAAAATGCTGCTTTATAATCGTTTGAGATCGTTAGCCAGTGTGACAGCTGAAGGCTTTTTGAGTTTACCAACATAAAGTTTTATTTCTGTATTAGGACATTGTCAGGAACAATGATGTGTTCATCGCTATGATGTGGTCAAAAAGCGATGCATTGAATCTTAGAAACATTTGTGATTTTTCAAACGATGCTTTTCCTTTTATTTAATCAGTAAAATTTCCATCGGTTTTATATAGTGCCCCTTGAAATATGTCTTTAGCTCATTTTCCGGGGCATTTTACTAGAATGCATCCTGAGAAATACACAAGCTCTGCTGCATTTCCGTGCCTCGATGTTTAGTGCCGAGTATAATTGTTGCAGTTGCCTTTTATATATTCCATGAGACCTGTTGGTACCAAGAGAAGTGTGAGACTGTCAGGGTGAATTTATCATACAATCGCACGCATAAATACCTGAGGGTTGCCAGTCCTTTTGCGTTGTTACAGGAGGACTAGAGCTGACGAGTGTGTTTCTACACACTATCAAGGGCATTGTAGTACAGTTTTCTCAGGTGGGGAGAATGCTGCCGATCTCCTATTTGACAATACAGCCCTTGATATATTAGAATATTACAGAACTAGAAGCCTTTTGCAAGGAAGAATGTGAGAAAATCCCAAGTACAAGAACTGAAAGCCTTTCAGCTGGCTATAAGAAGCGCTTGTAAGCTGTGATATCTGGCAGAGGAGGTGTTACTAAGTACTGATTACGTAGGGTGCCCAAACTTTTGCAGAGTGCCATAATAATGTTTTTATTTTGTAATTTTGTTCAATTTATGGCATAAAAAGTAACTATTCATCAATGTTTGCTGAAAATATTGTGTATTTTTCCCCCAGTTCCTAAAGAGACTGTATTAACTGATATTGTTGCTTTTGTAATTGAAAAAGATGTTATTTGTCAAGGGGTGCCAAACCTTTGCATAAGACTGTACACAGTGTGTGTATGTGTTTATGTGAGTGTGTGTCTGTGTGTGTGTGTGTATATATATATATGTGTGTGTGTGTATATATTTCTGTATATGCATGTGTATATATATTTA